>NC_046299.1:29942045-30245075 GCF_004115265.2 Rhinolophus ferrumequinum | reverse complement strand
GGGGATCCTTGCAGGATAAGAGAGAAGAAAGAGGGAAGAGAGTGAGATTTGAACAGTTGTTTCCCAAGCTCTCATCTTGCCCAGTCGTCTCAGGACCACCTTGGTATTATTGACATTTTGGCAGGATAATTCTTCATTGTGGGCACTGTCCTGTGCAACGTAGGATGTTTAGTAGCATCTCTCTAACGACTAGATGCAAATAACAGCTTTCCCCTATGTTGTGACAGCCCAAATCCCTTTAAAGGCACAATCGCCCTTGATGAGAACCACTGGGTTAGCTGTCCCCTTAACTAAGAAAAGTCACTGCTCTTTGCAGAATGGTCTTGCCTCTTACATAACTCTTCTAGGATTCAGTACCACTCCCTCCACTTATTCCTTCAGGCCTAGGGGTGGTAACAGCCTCATTCGACTGCACTGTCCCTTGTTGTTTCCCTCCACCCAGTGTATACCTTTGTAAATAGTTTCCTTATTAAATTTTAAACAACCGCTGCACTTGCAATAAAAAGCGGAAGTCCTTAAAATGCCCAACTTGACCTACGTGACTGGCCTCTGCACCCGTGACACCAGTTCTCACTGTACCCCTGGCCATTCCAGCCTTCTGAAAACGCAGGCATGCTCCCCTGCCACCCCACTCCACCCCCCTCCTCAGCACCCCCAACCCCCACGCCTGCCTTTGCAATACTGTTTCTGCTGCCTAGAATGCTCTTCCCCCAGCTTTCCCCAGGATTTACTCCCTCACTTCCTGATTGTTCATATACTGCCTTCTCAGGGAGGCCTTCCAGAACCACCTTATTTTAAATTATATCGCATCCTTCCCCTTCTCCCCCAATTCACTCCCACCCTCTTTACCCGGCTCTATTTTTCCCTATTATACTAAACTGCCTAAAGTTCGAAATTCAACGTAATTTATTTATTGTATGTATTGTCCATCTCCCTCCACTAAGAGGTAAACTTCACAAAGATGGAGCCCAGTGCCTGGAACAGTGCCTGGTGCATAGATAGATGGTGCTCAACAAGCACTGATTAAAGTGAGTGAGCAGGCTTATATGATCTTCAATCAGTTCTTTTAAAGTCTACTCGTTACACAGAGACAGCAATAGCTAATGATGGCATTATCAGCAGTAAACAATAACATTTTTTATCAAATTCACTACCAGCAATAACAATATCAGTAATCATTGTTATGTACCCAATTCACTGCCAGTAATAGCATCTATCATAGTTATCATTTTTCAAACTCACTCCTAATTATAATAATATCAATAATCACAGTTATCAAATTCATTCAGTTACATCAATCATCAAAATTACCACGTAGTAAATGTCTGCACTATGAGCCAGACAATCCCATGTGGATTCTCTTTCAGGTAAGGAAACTAGAGCTCAAGAGTTAAACTCACCCAAAGCCAAGTCTGCTAAGTCTTTCGGATTCCCTTTCCGCTAAGTTCCTCAACCTTCCTAAATCTGCTGTGTCCTTAGGAGCAGTAAATCAGCCCCGCCTGAGGAGGCAGGAGTCTCTCCTCAAGGCTCTGTGGGAATGTCATTTGGTGCCTGTACCATAAGGAGATGGAGAATGGATAGGTCTCTGACTTTTCTGGTACTTCCAGCCTCGGGTCCTGGGTGGTAACAGCTGTATGTCTCTCCTGGAGCCAGCACTCCTCCCACCTCAGTCAGCATGCAGATTCGATCAGAGGAGCTTTAGGTCCTTTAGGACAGAAAACCACTCCGACTTGCCTTAGAAGAGTCTTGGACAGAGGAGGAAGTTGAAAATCAAACTGTGCCTGCCTCGGTGCCTTCTCTCTTGAACTAGATGCTGGAAAGGGTATTTTTACTTAGAATCTCTACTCAGCTAAATTGTAAACTGACCAAAAGACGAACAGATCGTTCTGGACGAAGCTGTAATCCGGAGGTTGAAACTGATTTCTGTTGACGCTTTCAACCATACATATTTGTGAAGAGGAAGTAGCGTGTTGTGTCCCAGAAAGAGAATGTTTCTGTTCTGACTGCTGCATGAATAAAGAGAGAATGAATCTAGGCAGAAATGACCTGGCTAAAATTTAAAAGATTTTAATATAAAAAGCAGATTCCAATGGAAGCAGATTCCCCAAGCAGATTCCAGTGGAAGCGAAAATAGTCCATTTGTATTTACACACAGGGATTAAATAAACTAATCCAAAGGGAGTCTGTGCAGGCAATTGTTTGGGAGCAAGATAGATCCATTTGCGTGCAAAGAATTGTGAATGAAGGAGGATCCATGGCTCAGTGGGCAGGCAGGGCATAGGGGAGACCACCAGTCCAGATAATCAGACATTCACGTTTCCCACTGTTTTGTTCTATTGTATCCAAATGTGAGAAGCTGCTTTCCAGTCCCCCACATACAAAGCTCTTTATTGGACTTTATTGAGGCATGATCCCTGCTGCTTTACTCAAACTGCCAGCCTCAGAAGGAGTTTTGCTTGATGGTGTCTGACAGCTCAAGCTTTGCCCCCAAGTAGATTTATGAACTGTGAAAGATGGTCAAATTAACACGCTAAGCATTCCTGATAGGATTAGAGGGTCAGAGACAAGCTGGCATTTGCATACCTCCCTGATGTAGCACACCATCTTTGTGTCTTCCCAGCTCTTCCGGGTGGGGTTTGGAGAGGGCGGGGTTTGGAGAGGGAGAGTAGGAGGTGACACCACACACTCCTCTTCCAGCTGGCAACACAAAGGGTCACCATGAGATTCCAGATGATGCTACTTTGGCATTTAACATCTAATGGCAGCATTTCCCATTCAAAAGGACTGAACTGAGGTGGTGACTGCATTTCCCTCTCAGGGCTGGATACCCGTCCATGACTCCTCATGAAGAGAAAGAGCGAGCAGGCTCCTCTCTGGGGTGGGATTAACTCCTCCAAGTGCCCTGAAAAGTGCTAGGGGTGGGCCTTAGAACATTCATTTAAGCAATACTAATTACGGATTGTAACAGTAAAGCACATCATTATAGAACATTTGGAAAAGGTTAAAAAATACAGCGAGGTAAAAAGCACCCATCATCCCATTACTTAGAAATAGCTTACCATTAACATTTTTGGTGTACTTATTTACCACCGGTTTTCTATGCATATAGACAGGTAATTTGTTGTTTTTGTTTTAACAAAGCCAGATCATATTGTTTAACCGGAATCTTTTAATATTATATCCAAAGCATTCTCCCCTATTACTAAATATTTCTTATTGGAAAAGGTTATTTGTAATAACTGCATTGTGTTCCATCATATAGAATATAATATCTCAACTTAGGTCGTGTGGGGGTCAAGAACAAGTGTCCCTGGAATGTGCCATCCTGGCAGGCAGATTATTTTGACCTGTAGTCAAAGCCTAACAAACTCAGGAAGATTTTTTTACTTCCCCTTTTTCTTCAAGAGATTCAGATAGAAAAACCTGCTTTAGGATAGGAACCTTGGCATAATCAATCACCTTAAGCATTTTCACCCTAGCATTAGGATGTTTTCTGGGTTACCCCTTGTGTCCCATTGTTTCTGAGTTGCCTGGCAAGAAGTGACCTGTCATGTGTGTTCCCCTTCTCCTCAACTGCCTGTTAATCGCCCATCCTCATTCTGAAATCTATTACCCTGTCGCCACCTTTTCTCCTTTGTCCAATATGTCATATATACCCAATGTGGCCTCACTGTCTTTGGAATTTTCATGCTTCTGTGAATTCCCAGTGGGTATGTAACTAAAATTTGATTTTCTCCTGCTAACCTGTCTCCATTAATGTGATTATTAGCCCAGCCAAAAGAACTTAGAAGGTGGGAGGAAAAAATTTGTTATTTTTCATCCCCACAGTTGCATTAGCCAAAGTAACGTGTTTTGCTTCAGGGGATAATGTGCATGAGCAATTGCGCCTCACAAACAAGATGCAGGATTAAGACCCTCCGCCTGAATTTGCACTGCCTGATACTAAAGCATATTATAAGACTATAATAATTAAAATATGTGCTATCATTACACGAAGAGACAGTGAAAATTATTGAAACAATAAAAAAAGGAATGGTATTTCAAATCAATGGGGAATGAATGAATTATATAATAAGTGGTCCTAATATAAGTGATTACTGTCTAAGGAAAAATTAAAATTAAGTTAAATCCTTATTTCACATCATATTCTATAGTAAATTCCAAATGGATTAAAAAGTCAAATTAAGAAAAATAATAGAGCCAGAAGATGATAAAAGTGAGTATTATATGATCTCAAGATAAGGAAGCATGAAAGCAAAAGCGGTTGAAAATCAAAAGATTAAGAGAGATGATCACATTAAAAAGTGTTAATTTGATATATAAAAAATACAAAACTACAATAAAAACTACAAAACAGACCAGAGATATGGCAAGAAAAAAGTTCAACCTTAGAATTAATAAAATAATGAAAGTTAAAACAACTTAGTACCAACTTTATCAAATTGGCAAAAAAAAATTTTTTTTAAGAAGAATACTCTGTGGTAGAGGTGCTGAAAATGGGCACTCTCATACACTGCTAGTGGGGGTATAAAGTGATGCCCCCTGGAGGGCAATTTGTAAATCTGTAATACATAAAATTATAAAATAGCACTTCCCAGCCTTTTCAGATATTAAAAGAAATAATAACACATCATCTACTGTGTGGTGTTATATATCAGATTCTTTACCAAAGTGATCACCATTAATTTTCGTAGCAAACCTGTGTGGTTTCATCTGTATTGATGCCCATTTTACAGATGAGAAAATGGGAGGGTTAGATATTTGTAAGCAGTATATATTTAATTGTTCTGACCCTGTTTCCCATGTATTGTTTTTTATTTCCATTTGACCTGATTAGACTCAATACATATAATAAATTAAAAGCACTAACGACACCCCAAAGAAAGTGTAGAGGAAAATCCTCATTCACAGGTCTTTAACTGTCTTCTGAAATCTTCAGAACTGCCCACAATTGAGGGTGTGGAAGGAGTGATACTCCATGCTGTAAGGCCCACTGACTGAAGAGTCACATCTTACCATCACATACTTGGGTCCCGCGTGTAGAGGCAAGGGATGACTGGAGTGGTAGAACTTTATTTATATAATTGAAATTCCATGGGAACCCTCGAAGGAATGGAATAGAGCTAAGAAATCCAAAATCTTATGAATCAAGAAGGTTGGAAAATGCGTTGCTGGTTCTCCAGAGCTCTAACTACCAACATAGTCCATCCTATCTCTTGGATATTACTTAAAGCATGTCTTTGGGCTTCTTGTCTTTTATTCTCAGGATTAAATTTTTGTTTGTGATATGAAATGGGCTTTCAGAGCAGTACCGTAGTTCCTAGCCTTGTATCTATAGAAAGTAGCTTTTTATGATTCAATTAAGAACTATCACATGGGAATCGCTTAGACTGTACTATTAAGTACGATGTTGCCTTTAAATCCATTGTGTTAGAAAGGAGTTCTCAATGCTGGCCATCATTAAAATAACCTAGAGAGGTTTAAAAGCACTGCTGCTTGGGCCTCACCCCCAGAGATTCTGATTCAGTTGATCAAAAGTGGATTGGTGTATCAGTGTTTCTTAAAAGATCCCAGGAAATTCTAATATGCAGCCAGAGTTGAGAGCCACAGTATTCGATCTTTTGTTAAATTGCCTTCCCAACGGGGCTGCTGGCTCCATGCAGACAATGACCACATCAGTCTTGTTCATGATTGTCTTCCCAACGTCCAGCCCAAAGCCAGGGACATTTGTATTAAATGAATGCCATGATGCCCTTGGAGTTCATTGATTCAGCCCTGAGTGGTAGTCCATTTAGACCCACCAATGTCTTTTGGGGAGGCTGGAGGCTCTAAGAACTGGGCTGAGACAAGTTTGGAGGTATTTGAAGATAAGCATGTAATAGGTACCAGGATATACGAGGATTTAACAAGGGTTGGAGGCAGGTTCAGATGGCCTTGAGAGTGAAGACTGATTCAGTGTGAAAGGCAACGATTTATCCCTTGAAGGGCCCTGGGATGTCAATTGTATGAGGAAGGTGAGATATGGGCCGGTTAGGAGTTCACAACAGAGACAGGAGTTGGCCAAGCCTAGGGCTGTTGCGTCACCCATGTCCAGAGCCATGTGTCTGCTGTCCTATGATTCCAAGCACGAACTTGTGCTATAAATCAGAGCTTTGGCGGCTACAGCAGTGTTCAGAGGGGAGGCCCAGGGAAGACTGATGAGAATTGAGTTGGGGTGGTCGGGATAGGGAAGGGGCCATAAAAAACTGGCATAGAACAGTTCCAAAGATTAGGAAGACAAAGGGAAGAGATGCTGCTTTGGATTTTCTGCAAGTCACTATTTGAAAGGATAAAGTGAGGCCCAAGGGCTGGCTTCTTTAAAAGAGTCTGTTGTTTTGTATTCTGGCCCTGAAGCAAAATGGTAATGGCAGTGCTTGGCATAAAGAAGGGGAAGTCAAAGTATTATTTTTGTATATTTGTTTTGAAATATTAATTATTTACTTTTTGAATAGTATTTTATTGACATGACTCAAAACTGTTAACATATAAAAAAAATTCAATGAAGTCTCTCTTCTATCCCCATTCCCCAGTCATCTGATTCTCCCACATTAGATAAGTGCTATTATTTGTTTCTAGGGTACCTACCAGAGTCTAATGCATATACAAGCAAATATGAATGTATATATTTTAACCCCCCCTTTTAAATTCATATTATACACACTATTCTGCATCTTCCTGTTTCCATTCGACAACATACCTTGTGGGTCTCTCCATCCTGTACATTGAGAGCACCCTCAGCTTCCTTACCAACGCACAACATTCCATTTTGTGAATATGCCACAATCTAGTTCATCAGTCTCCTACTGATGGACAATGACAACGTTTCAAACATTTGTCATTACAACAACAACAACAACAAAAGGCTTCATTGAACAACTATATGGTCATGTCATGTTTTGAATATATGTGTAAGTATATCTGTTGGATCAATTCCCAGAAGGGGAATTGCTGGTCAAAATGTCAGAGGAAGTGATGGGGCAAACCAGAGTGCAATTTTAAAAAGTAAAATGCATGTAGTGAAAATCAAAAGGTATAAAAGGGTATAGAGAGAAAAGCCAGCCTCCCTCTTACACCATCCCCTGCCACTCAGTTCCCTTTATAGAAGTAACCAGCATCGTCAGTTTTCGGTGTATTTCTCCAGAGATTCTGTGCATAATCAAATATGTATATATAGGTTTCTTTTATCTTATTCCTTTTTTTTTTTTCACAAATAGTAGGCCACAAGACAACCTGCTTTTTTCTCTCTCCACAATATATCCAATACATCTCTAAGATACTTCCATGTCAGTATGTATAGCCTCAATCTAAGGGGGAATTTTCTAATTATACGCCAGTGTGGTACTTATAATCATTCTTTTTAATTTCTTTTCTCATCCAGCTAGAAAGCATTTAGTTCAAGTACGAGATTCTTACAGAGTTGGAACAACTTTTAGTTACATCTGTTTTTAAGATATGTGTGATTTGAGTGTTTGTTTTATTTGCATTTACATCTCAGTGAACCATGATGTGGGGGAAGAAAGATTATTCGGAAAGGTAAAACCATTTCAGAAGCCTCACATGTGCTCTGCACTCTTTGACGTTGCTAACTCCTGGTGGTCTCTAGGAAGCTGTCATATCAGGTCTTGCAGGTCTCCTACCCCATTCAGCCTTCACCTGTTTTACACATCAGTGTTCAGCCTAAGATTTTGTTAGAAATAAGGATTTGTGTCTGATATACCCCCCTTGGACTTCAAAAGAGCATGATGAGGCCAAGAGAGGTTGAACAACTTACCCAAGGCCACCCAATTAATATAAGCGACTAGAACGAGGGTCTCCTAAGCAATGCCATGTCCTTCTCTCCTTATGCAAGGATCCTCATCCACCTTCCCAGGACAGCTTGTGTCCTAAATTGACAACAGAGCGTTTAACTGGCTTCTCCAGGTGACATCTGTGCATGTGATCGCCACCCCACCTGAACCCAAAAACCTGCTTATGGAGTGGACATTCCAGACATTGTGGCAGAACTATAGGAAGGATATTAGGGGAAGGCAGCAGGAGCTAGATGTTTGATCTCTCCAGCAGCACACAGGTCTAATTGGTACAACACCAAGGAAATGCTAGATCCAAGAGCTCACAAGAACCATGAATCAAAATAAACACTCCTGGGTCAGTTGCGTAGTAGTTATCAAACGAGATCCTTAGCAGAATCATCTGGGCAATCTGCAGGTTAAAAATCATCTCCCAAGTGCTGTCGCAGAGGGTCACTTTCAGAAGGTCAGAGTGGGGTCCACAAATTTGTATTTTTACCAGCTCCCTGGGTGTTCAAATAGAGCTAATGCTCAGCCCAGATTTAAAGAAATACCAGTGAGTAAAAGGAGCACATTAGAGTCAGATGTGGGTTCAGGGGGCAGCTCTTCACTTCAAGACACTTACTCGCTCTGAGCCTCAGTTTCTCACAATGATAAATGAGGAGAAAGGTCATCCATGCCCCGCCAACCTCACAGGGCCATGAGGCTCATATGAGGTAATGTCTGTGAAAATACTCGGCACATTACAAGCTGCATTTAAATGTAAGGAGGTGTTACCTCGTTGTGCCCAGGAAGAGAAGATATTTGGAAGAGCCTGATTTATTTTCAGGGCTCAGCAGAAGCTCCCAGCTACTGTTGGGGAGGCTGCTTCAAAATCCATACTTATTTTCCCACTAAACACACTCTTTCCTTGTCAATGGGCTTTGCCTATGACTGGCTTCATTTTAGGTCAGCTTCTGCGTTCCAGGGCTTTGTGCTAATTGATTGGTTTCAGAAGCTCAGACTACTTATCGCATTGAGTATGGAACTAATGAAGAGTATTTTCCCTCCAGACCCATTCCTGGCCCTGTCCTCTCACACTCCCCTGAATTTTGAGTGCCATTGTAGCTTGAACCTAGGTCACAAGAGTGCCCTTGTTAATCCCATGAGGTCACAGTTGCATCCAGTGCTTCATGGGAGGACCAATGAAAAGGAATAAACGCCTGGCATCTGCCTTCTCACTTTCCTACAGAGAGATGCAAAGGTTCCTAGAGGTTAATACGATAGAGCCAGTGTGGGGTTTGCCATCCATGAGTGCTGTGACATCATGCTGTTTAGTAAGGGCTTCAGTGAGCCTCTTGCTCCCAAAGTAGGAGTTCATATTCCCTGTCTCTGATCTAGTGAAAACACGGTCTGCCTCAGCTGGATTAAAAAGTTTTCTTTCCCAGGCCGGCCCAGTGGCTCAGGCGGTTAGAGCTCTGTGCTCCTAACTCTGAAGGCTGCCGGTTCGATTCCCACATGGGCCAGTGGGCTCTCAACCACAAGGTTGCCGGTTCGACTCCCGCACGGGATGGTGGGCTGCGCCCCCTGAAACTAGACCCAGAGCTGAACTGCGCCCTCCACAATTAAGACTGAAAGGACAACAACTTGAAGCTAAACGGCACCCTCCACAACTAAGATTGATACACTGTTCCCCCAATAAAGTCCTATTCCCCTTCCCCAATAAAAAAAAAAAAATTAAATTAAAATAAAGTAAAAAAAAAAAAAAAGTTTTCTTTCCCCTCTTCCTTTTAAAGTGCCTATAGGCCTGGAACTACCATTTGGAACAAGAGATCTATTGCAAGAGGCCATTTCACGCCCAGGGCAAAGAAAGCCTTAGCTTCCAGCTTGCACAGCTTGCCTCCACTAACATGAAGGAATATTCTTTCATCTGGCCTCCTCCTTAGGCTGTTTTGACCTGTCATGATTAATGTACTCATAATTTTGGGGGGTCTTGTGCTTTTTTTAATAAAGAGGGGGAAGCCATTTGAAGATAGAAACAATAGTTCTTTCATTGTTGTCTCTGCTGTGACAACTATAGCATGGGACTGCAGATGGAGGAGGTGAATTGAGAGAAGAGTATTTTTTTTCCCCCATTTGTCAAAATGCTGCCTTTTCCCTTCTCTTTAGGTGAGGACCTGCCATGATGAGTTTTACACCCTAGTTAGCTCAGTGAGTGCTAACGGGCAGTCTTTAGGAAGACCTGGTGTTCTTGTATGTCTAGAGTTTGATTAGTTTTTGCTCCAACTTCAATAAACATGTCCGGATTGCTTACTAGAGACAAGGCAGTGCACAGGAGAAGGGGGGAGCAAAGAACAATTATTTGCACCTACTACATGCCGCTCCGCAAATGTTTCCCTGCAGAAAACTAAAAACCAGCAGCTTCCCTCCCTTTGCCATAGTCATCCCCCAAACCTTACTATACATTGGATTACGTGGGATCTTAAATATATACATACTGATACTCTCACAGGCTCTCACTTCCAGACATTCTGATTTAATTGGAGTGTGACCTGTGCCACGGGGATTTTTTAAAAGCTCCCCAGGTGACTGTAATGTCCAGTAAAGTTAGGGAACCACTAGCCTAACTTCTGTTCTTCAGATTTCAGCTCAGTATTTCTTCCTTCAAGAAGCCTTCCCTGAGTCCCCTCTCCCTTCACCTCCACACACACCCATGACCCCGATCCTGTGGGTGTTCTTCTGTAGGCTCCTGCAGCACCTGCTACTTACTTTTCATAGTACTGACCACTTTACTCAACAACCTTCCTTGGGAATCCTGGGAGATCCTTGAAGGCAGGACCAGTGTCCCATTTAGTACTAGTTGAAGGAGTGAATTAATTTTCTATTTGGATATTTCCTTTCGTATTTCATGCCGATTTAATAAATGTCATTATATATTGTGATGGTGATAATAAATGTCATTGAGTATTGCCCACTTACTCACATTTTTTCATGGTCATTGGATAATAAAAATGAAGCATTTGCACTATTTTATGTTTTCTATGTCTTGTAAAATATTTTAGGAAATAATGCCAGCTGAAGCTCTCAAATTAAAGATCCAAAAGTGTGGTTTGTCACAAGATAAGGTTAAGTGATTAGACTTGGTTTAGGAGCGTTCTTTATGAAAATATGTATGTTCACTTAGGTTTCCGTAGACTTAAAACTTGTTCTTTCTCCTATTAAAGTTTATATTTTATAAGATGTGTTTTATAAAATTAGACAAAGGCATATCAGTAAAAGTGTTTCCATTTTGTTCGTTTCATATGGATTCATCACACACACACACACACACACACACACACACACACACAATTTCTGAATTTGTGCCATGCTTTACTTTCAAATTCAGACAAAGAAACAGATCTGCAAACACAGGCCCCCTGTAACATCATGGAAGGGGTCAGATTACAAGGCTGGGCGAGGGATGGGGTGGGTGGGGAGCACTCCGAACCACAGTAATTGTCTCCACGTTCTGGGCCCCATATTTCTAGTTTCTGCGACGCTCGAAGACTTCTTAATGTCCCGCTTTGTAACCCCATCGGGCCGAGTGAATGGTGGCTAAAGTAACGTGGCCAAGGAGCGCGGGGGAGGCGGGGGTAGGGGTGTGGCGGTGGGGGTTTCGGCAGCGGCGCGGGCCTGGCCAGTGGGAAGTTCGGACGCCGAGCGGCGACATCACCCCACCGGCATCAGGCCATCGCCTCCATTCAGTGGCGGAATGTGGGCGGGCGAAGGATGCGCGGGCCCCTCTGCCAGCCTTAACCCTGTGCGCGCCCGCGGCGGAGCATCACCCAGGGCGCGGAGTATCACCGGCGCGCGAAGCACCGCGTGCTGTCTCAGCACCGCCTGCGGGGCTGCGACTTGCCAAGTTCCTTTTCCTCTCCCGACGTGTACGTGTGGCCCTCTTGGTAATGTTCACTTTTTTCCCCTCACCATTTAATCAACATAATTACTTTTCACCAGAACCACATACTCTCTCACTACAATTCAAATAATTCAGAAAACATTTTAAGGTCATTGAGGGGCCTAGGAAGCCAATGCAATGTAGGTGGCTTCCCTCGCTGGCAGTCACAGCACAACGCCCAGAAGAGGGAAGCCAGAGCCCAGACAAGCTCTTGGAACTGCAGCCTCCTCCTCCACACTTTGCAAGAGGGGAGTAGCAGGCAGTGGCCTTGTCTCTTTTACTTTTCTCCCCTTTTCCACAACTATTATATTCGTAAATACGAGTAGAGGCGTGATCCATTTCCAGTTAGTTTTTCTTCAGACTTTTTATTTAGAAAATATTCAAATTTACAAAATAGTTGAAAGTGTAGTGCAATAACACAAGTGAACATTTCTCGATCATAGATCCACCACGTGTTAGCATTTTGCCATATTAGCTTTATCAACTTTCTGTATAGATTTTTTTTTCCTAAATTCTTTGAAAGTAAATTGTAGATCCCATGACATTTTGCCCTGAAATAATTCACATGCAGCAACTACGAACAAGGACCTTTCCTTTCATAACCATAATACCGAAGAAAATTAACCCTAATTAAATATCACTTAAAATATAGGCCATATTTAAATTTTCTCAGTTATTCAAAAAATGCCTTTGAACTAATTTTTTTTTTAATTCCAGCATCCAATAAAGATGGATTGCATCTCATCGAGTTATGTTATTTACTTTTTATGGTAATATTATTATACGATTTTTGTTATTTTTCAGCCTGCATGGCATATTTCTGGAGTTTAAATTTGGGGACTGTGGTTATTCCAGATCTGTCTTGTGCCCAAGGCTAGTTAGCACATTTTTAAGCCAAGATTTTGACAGAAATCCTTTGTTGCTAAGCTTCTGGTACAAATTGTGGTTTTCATCTACAGACCAACATGCTTCCCTGCCCTGGGGTCTGACCCAACCCAGATGCAACAAAGCTCTCTTTCCTAGGCTCTTGCTTTCAGAGCCAAGTGTCCTATAAAGGCTCTGAGTCTCTCCATTTTCTCTTACCTCCCTTTTAGATTCATGATTTCCTTGCTGCTTTACAATAACTCTGATCAAACCCAAATTAACGATTATATTTTCTCTTTCTGAGTGAGCTTTAAAAACATTTTTAGGGGGGAGGAGGAATGGTAGATGAGGGTAAACAGAGTCAAATATATAGTGATGGAAGGAGAACTGACTCTGGGTGGTGAACATACAATGTGATATATAGATGATGTATTATAGAAATGTACACTTGAAACCTATGTAACTTTACTAACCATTGTCACCCCAATAAATTTTAATTAAAAAAAAATACTTTAAAATTTCCCCTAAGTCCTGTCACTCTTCTTATCCCATATGTAGACCTCAGAATTCTTTTCCTACAGTCCTATTGCCTCTACTTCCTGGATTGTCTGTAATAAATGTGTGTTGAGTGCTTGCTATATGCCAGACACTACATTAAGCATATATATATATATATAATATATGAATGTATATATGAATATATATATAATATGAATATATATTTCTCAGAACAATCTTATAGAGTTGGCACCATTAATATTACCTCCATTTTAAAGATGAGGATATTGAAATTTAGAATAAGTAATTTGTCTAGTGGGTGTGATATGGCAAGACATAGAGCTGGGACTTGATCCTTGGCTATCTGACTACAGTTCATGTTTTTAACACTACATACTAACTTTAAGACATTAGCATGTCTACAGCCTTCCTTTTATTCAACACATAAAGCACCTATATAATTGGGAGCTATTTCATCCATCAGCTTACTTTGCTGTGTCACTATTTTTATAGGTCATTCAGTAGAAATTGGTGATACTCATATACTAAGGCTGTGTGTTGAGCACAAGACTAACATTTTAACCAAACGGCATTTGAAGAACCCACATCAGCTAGCTGTTGGCTTGCTGAGGCCACAGAACACCACTGGTGACACCCCTGGGAGTCAGAGAATATTAGGCCATCCCCTAAACCAGCCATGTCCCAATGGCTGGAATTCCAAAACCACTAAAACCCCCTATACATTTTGGGGAAAGACATAGGTCGACTTTTTGTTACTTTTCCAAGTCAGAACATTAAATTTTTTAAATAACCATCTATATAATATTAGCATCATTATTTCATAAAATTTGTGTCTCTCCACTCCTACAAAAAAATTAGGAGGGACGTAATCTCAGAATAAAGAATAATCCTTAATTTGATAAATTCAGCTATATCAAAATTCACTATATTGTCCTTTTGTGGTAGACAAATATAACCCTCATGATGAACTGACTTTGGGACTTCCCATATAGACTAACACCATCATTTTACCAAAAAGTAAACATTTTTTGTTTGCATGAAACATTGCAATATAAGTGATAGCAACTTATATGATGCAATTAAAATATTTTATAAATATATTAAAATATTTTGTTGTCTGCAATATTAATTTATCATAAGCAATTCCAATACAATGCTTGAATGTGACTTGTAAAATTTAGGGTTCATTTCTGAATCTGAGAAATTTATTGACAAATCCAGTAGCTACTGCCTCAGCAGAATGAAGTATCCCAAAATTGAAATTAATAAAAAAAACCACCTAAGAATTATAATGACTCACAAATTATTATCTAATTTGGCGTTTCTGGCAAATAGCATAAATGATACCGTTAAAATGCAAACAGCATAATTAGCAATTTTGCTGAAATTAAGACAAAAGGTAAATATATAACTTGTGAATTATACATGTCGTTATTACTCATCCCACATTCACTGGCCCATCAACAGAACACCAGACATGCACCATGATCATTAAATTTCATTGTCTTTGATCTTTTAACCCACTCCCATTCATATAAAAATCATAGTTTTCATATGTATATATTCAAATTTTCATTGTTTGAAGGTATAGTCAAGATAGAAGGATAGAATATATTTATTAGTCTGAGTTATGATTATTTAATAATTAGACATACGATATGTGGACTTTCCTATATTGAAACTCTTGCCCCAGGCCCTGCAAATGTTGGAGGAAGACCTAAAGAGGCAACTGTTATTTGGTGTGATGTCTCTAGCTAAATAATCTGAGTACTGCTCACCCCTATTTCCACAGCTCTGAGCACTAATCCCTTACCTCCCCTGGTGGCTTCCCCTGGTGTATCACCCTTTCCCTTTTGAGTCTCTGAAAAGCCCCTAGTGGAACAAAACATCTTTGGGATGTCCTCCTCAGTTTACTGCAGCCTACCACTCTCTGGGGACTGGGCACAATTTCCTGGGGGTTTGACTGCAAATCAGATCAACACCACCTAGCGTAGGGTGGTGCCTTTGATCCCCACCAACTGTTAGGCCTAGGAGGTTAATCAGCAGCAGTTTTTCCCCAGCCACACACACAATTCAAACCTGGGGACAGATCAGACTTGAGAACAGGTCACCAACACAAGCTCATAGATCTCATAAGAGACCCTCTCACCCTTAGAACTGAGCTCTCAATTTCAATATTTAGCAAGTACCAGGAAGTCTATGAATTTCAATGAGGATCTAATGGCAAACTTTGAGATAAACAATAAAATGACAAAGGAAGGCACTTTTATGTTATTGATACTGAATTTTGTAAATTTGCATTACCAAAATAACACACCAATCATGTCTAAATTGTTTTCTAAATTATTTTCTAAATTCAAGATCATTTAGTCATTTTAAAATAGTTGTTGTTATTATTTTTTAATGGCAAATGAAACTGCAGCGTATTAAAAGAGACCTCTTCTGCTATTTTGAACAAATCTGCCACTGAGCAGTAGTCACCTTTTAAGGTTGCTAGGAACCTCAGGCTGCAGCCAAATAAATACCCCTGCTGGCCCCTTCCTGCCTCTCCCCTTTTAAACTCTACAGCTGGTCCCAGTCGGCTAATTATCCTGCTTGCAAATAACTTCAGTTCTCCAGCCTTCAATCTGTCACCAGCCTGAGTCAGGCAGCCTACTTGCTTTTTGGCACACATGCTGTCATTTAACACTTGAGGTCCTTCTTTATTCTGCATGATTCACTGAAAGTTTTTATAACACTGTAGGTATCAGCCGTTCACAGTTACTCAAAGTGGTTTCATCCTACAGATTTTCCTGAGGGTTTACGTTGTGGATTTTAATAGGGCTTGGCAGGAACATCCAAACCCACCTAAGAAATTGGTTGCATACCCACATGGTTGAGACCGCTGGTGTGAGCTAAGGAATTAAGGAAGTGACTTTCCTAAACATCATCTTTCCTCTAGGCACACTGCTGCTGGTAAGTTCTCAAAATACTGCAATCCTGTGTGTGTGTGTGTGTGTGTGTGTGTGTGTTCTGCTGTGTTGTGTGTTGTTTTGCCTTTTTTGTTTGTTTTTTTTTTTTAAATTTAATTGAGAGCATCCCTGAGCCTTGGGCAGTAATCAGAAAGGATAAAAAGAGAGAAGAGTAATTAACTGCCTCTAAATGCTGGTAGATATTTCATCCCAGGGCACTGCCAAGCAATACTTATACATGGTTAAACACAAACGATGACATCTTACCCTCCAGGGGCTTCTACACTGGCTATCTTCTCTTCACCTCTCTCCCCACATCATGAAACCAATGCATAAGGGCTGTATCCCTGTCTGGATTTGGAGAAGAATCCTTCTCATTGTAATCCTTGTGCACAGGAACAAAAGAACATACGGATCAAAGTCTTAGGGTCTTCAGTCCCCCCATGATCACATGACCACCCCGCTCAAAGGAGGCAACTGTCAATTGGGGAGGGCTGCTTGGAGCTTCTGGCTTTTCATGGACAGTCCCTGTGGTTACCTAGAAACAGGCCCCTCACGTCATTTCCATTGCCTTCACTGTGCTGCCAGCAGTCCTTTGAGATATTCTGTGTTTAGCCATTTCAACTTGTACCCTTAATGAAAGCATCCTTTTTTTTTTCTCTCTGTGAAACATACAGCCCTGCATTCTTCCAACCCCCAAATTCATTTTGGTTTTCCTTTAGAACTTCAGAATCAGTTTGCCTAGTTCTCACACTCCAAAATCCTGCTGTTTAGTTTGATCATAATCATGTTTAAATGTATAGATTATTTATAGATTGAAAAATTTTAAATGTTAAGACTTCTTGTATAATAATAATAGCAATAATATCTATGTATGTTTTCATTTATTCAGGTCTTTCTTATCGGCCCTCAGAAGTATTTCTGTATTCTACATATAGCACTTGAATATTTCCTATTGAGTTTATCCTTAGGTATTTTACCTTGTGTTGCTATTATTATCTTTTTTAATAGCTTGCTGTCTGCATATGATGACCACCCAATAATTTTAATATGACTGAAGCAGCCTTCTTGCTTTAAACAGGTGATGAGACTTTGGCCTGCTTCTATGCCTGCTTTTAAAAACTGAAATAGGGAAGAGTTTGAATGTAGTGAGCCAGAGGTCACAGGAAGGACAAACTAGGAGTAAATTCATCAAAATCCTGCAGCTGTAAGCGTTGGCCAGGAAGTAAGGAGAGCTGCTCTTTGAAGCTATAAGAAAGCCAGGGAGCGGGGAGGTCAGCTGTGTCTCCACATCTCCAAGACCAAAAACATTCTCCTTTCCTTTCAAGTCGTCCTCATTGAAGGACATCTCAGATACCCCCTTGCTTCCACATTGAGGATGAGAGCACTGTATATTGTTCTCATCACCAGATAAATCTCTTTTCTACAACCACACATTTCTTGCTCATTTCTTTCTGTGCTATTCCCAGCTGAGAGGCAGAGTTGCTGATCACCATTTTGTGTAAGTGCCCTTTAAGGTGGAAAGTTCCCTTTAGATGCCTGCATTGGTATACTAAAGGAAATAGGAAAACTAAGGATATATTTATTGCATGCTTCCAATGTGCCAGGCACTGTGCTTTACACAAGCATCTCATTTAATCCAACAACCCCATGAGGAAATTATTATTATTTTCCTCCCGGTTTTACATAGAAGACGACTGAGGCTCAGAGAAATGAATTGTCCAAGGTCACACAGCTGGTGAGTGTGGTAACACCAAGATCTGAACCCATGCATGTTGGTGGTCTCTGTCACCTAAATTCTTAGTAGCTTTTAGATATAATATATTTTTGTGATGGTGGAAGAAAAAAGATCTAAATTATGCCTCAACCAAACTGAACCATTAGCCTTTTGTTAAATGTTTGTGGCAGCTGTGGAAGTGCGCTGCTCCAATCTCCCTTGAAGTGAGAGCCCACTCTGAGCGGTGTAGTTCGCTGACAGTGCCCAGCCCCAGCATCTTCAGAAACCACCAGAATGTTCACACCATGAACATGCTCTCCCTAGGCCACTCCCAGCCAATGACTGTGTCTGCAAGGGAGCTGGGACCAGGCCATTCCTGTCCAAAATGGGGTTTTCCGGGTCTGTGCCGGGGCTCCCCACCAGCCTGGTTGAGGTTTCCTCAGCAGCATAGAGTTAAGTGTCTTTCTATTCAATCCTCCTTCCTCCCATTCTCCCTGTGCAAGACTGAGAGACTCTCTCCACCTATCCCTGTCCTCTCTCTTTTTATCATTTACTGGCAGTTCCCCCAGTAAGTCTTGCCATCTAATTTTTAGAGGATTCACTTTGCTATACCTTTCCTCAATGACATTATCATCTTTGAGATAGTCTTATGGATACTCTTCAAAGTTTCTATATTTCTCTTTGCCCTAGGATGGAAAATATGGCATAGTCTGGTCAGAAATGAGCAGCAATGAAACTGGTTACAAGTGTCATATTCATGCTCTGGGCCCTGAGCTTTTCCTCTAGCCCAGGCCTCAACAGGTCAGTTGAGCATCTTGTGGGGACAGAGCCAGGAGTGCAGTTTCCAGGCTCTCGGCCTCACATGGAAAGGTGCTGGCTCGGGGAGTAAATGGCCATCAACTGTGATTGGATGGCCATCAGCTGTGGCTAGTTGGCTGTCAGCTGTAACCAGTGAGCCATTGGCCACTGATACAACTGCCGTGGCTACACTAGTAGTGGATGGTGGCTGGCAAGTGCAGATTTTGGTTTGTGGATTGCAGAAAGCAGATTGCAGTTAGCAAGTGAGGTTGGTTGGCAGAGAAGCGGAGGGCAGGTTGCGGATCATGTGGCTCCTCCTTCCTGTGTCTCCAACCTAGCTGCCAGCGAGAATATAGTGGTATGACTCCCCTATCTATGGCTCCGTGGGTGTTCCTTTTTGGCCTCACCATGTCCTGCGTTCTTATGTGGGCAGCGGGACCAGAGACCCTGCATGACACCCTGCATGACACATGTACATGCACTCGGTTATAAAATATTCATTTGTCAGTTGGGCCGCATCGTTAATATATTCTTCACTTGCTACACGTTTCCTCACTTGTACAGTAGGTAGAAAATGGTGTTTAATATATTTCTGTCAGTGATGAAACTGACAGGTTCTGGGAAGAACATGAATCTTTGGAGGACACTATTTAACGCAGTACAGTGCTCTTACTCCACACTTTTATAAATATTAGGTTGGTGCAAAAGTAATTGTGCTTTTTTGCAATTATTCTTAATCTTTTAAACTGCAATTACTTTTGCACAAACCTAATAGTTCCTTAATTAAACTCTTCTGTTACCCTCTTCTGAGTGTGTGGTGTGTTTCCTATAGGAACACTGATGATACAATATATACTTTAGAATCCATAAATGTGTTTGTTTCCAACTACTAAGAGAAACTGCATTAGAATCTTGTATTAGTTAAGGTAAAGTTTAATCTCAGACTATAAGGCTTAAATAAGAAATAAGTCAATTCATGTAATTTGCAATAGGTATGTTCTATAAAGCTGGTGTGAGAACAGAATTAGTAAATACTAAACCATTGCTCTGAGGGGGAATACAGGATTGGGTTTCTGCAAGCCTCTGTCCATAACATTCTCATCAACTGATCCATACATAACCTTGTTTTATCTGTGTTTCTGTTAAAAAGATACCTTATTTAATCTATATTGCTGATTCATTAACACTGAACTCATGGCCAATAGCACTAGACAAGGTCTGACAATTAAGTTTGTGAACTTGTTGCAACAATGTTGCTAATCTTTTTTGATAGCAGAAGGATTATTCATTATGAATTTGTACCAACTGGACAAACAGTTAACCAAGTTTACTATTTGGAAGTGCTGAAAAGGCTGTGTGAAAAAGTTACCCAGTTAAGTTCACGAACAATTAAGTTTTCAAACTCATCCTAGAAAAAGTGCTACATACCTCATTGCTGAGTATCACTACAGTCACCTTCAAAGTGCTCCCCTTGGAAAGCTATGCACCGATGCCAGCGCCTAGTCCACCCTTCAAAGCAATTTTGGAACTCTTTTTCTGGAATGGCCATCGGAGCTGTTGTTGTATTACGCTTCATGTCCTGAATGTCATCAAAATGTCTCCCTTTCAATATTTCCTTTATCTTCAGGTAGAGAAAGAAGTCATTGGGGGCCAGATCAGGTGATTAGGGAGAGTGTTCCAATACAGTTATTTGTTTACTTGCTAAAAACTGTCTCACAAACAGTGAGTGCCATGTGAGCTGGTGCATTGTTGTGATGCAAGAGCCATGAATTGTTGGCGAAACGTTCAGGTCTTCTACTCATATACCACAAAAAAGAAGTTTGCTTACAGTTTAAGAACTGAAGCAAGAAAGCAGAGTGTCACTTTTTTATATCTCAGCAGGAAACACGCTTGTTGGACTGCTCAAAATTGTCACCACTTTGTGCATGCATGTGTTCACAGATGACTGAAAAAGTGCCATAAGTATTTGTTTCGGGGTGACAAATTTTAGTGAGTATGAGAAAGTCAAAGATACAGAATCCACAAATAATGAAAGTTGATTGTACATTTATTTTCCCTTCATGTAAAAGTCTCACCCGCATAGAATAATGAGGAGTTTTCCAGGAGGTTATTCAGGGGCCCAGATTCTTCCCATCTTGTTGCTCTGCCATCCTTTAGGGTATTGTATTCTTCTTCGTGGTTAACATTAATCTATTAGGACATCTATGTTCCACCTCTCAGAAAGGAAAAGGAGAGAAAGTCCAATGTAAACAATTAAAAAAATCATATTGAAGTTGCACACATCACTGGCAAAAGTTTAATCATTTGATCATGCCTATCTTCAAGGAATGCTAGAAAATGTCTCTGGCTGGGTGGTATGCACTCAAGAAGAAAGGGAGATTAGATTTTGGGTAAATAACTGGCAGTTTACCACAAAGTATAATTAAGATACCAAAGATATGTTTCTAATTCTGAAAGGTACTAATTTATGCTTCCACCAATGTTATATGAGAATATTTGTTTCCTGGAGCCTTCCAGCAGCATAGTATATATATATTTTTTATGCCTTATTGAGGCACAACAATTTTTATGAGTTGCTCAGAATTAGACTTAGATGTAGAATGGGGCTTGGCCCAAGAATTTTAGGTTTACATCGTTTCTTTTCTCCCCCACACCTGTTTATTGACTTATAGCAACGTGTACTACAATCTATCATCTCCTAGATAGGCTTCCCAGATAACCAGACTTACACTCACTTTTCAGCTTTCTAATCTCTTCTTACATGTAGAAACCTAATTTTTATTGTTATTGTTCTTATTGTTGTTTTCTAGTGGTTTCATGGTGTAATCCTGTATTCCACCTTGTTGAAAACTGGCATTATGTCAGGGTATTCCTCTTCACCCCACTTAGCACCAAACAGAGCCAGGGCATTTGGCACAGCATCAAAACGTATTTGTTTATTGTTTAAGTAAATTAATTGATTTTTGAATTTACTGTTCTGCAAGGGAAGGAGAGGTCATATTTATTGAGTTCCTATTATATTCCAAGTATTGTGTGATACTGGGCAGTATCCAATATGTCCTGTAATTTATTCTTCATGGTAACCCTGGAAGTTGGCCATTAGTCTTATTTAACAAGAGAGAGAAACATGGAAAGATTAAGCAACCTTCTCAAAGTAACCCAGAGTAAATTGCCGGCAGAACTAGTCCTCAAAACAACCATGCCTCAAGCCTAAACCAGTGCTGGGCCACATCACAGGACTGCCTCCTAGGGCCAGGGGTAGGAGGAGGAAGGGGGAGGAGTGGGGTTCTTGCCTAGGGTGCACAATATAAGGGAATACTAACAAACTCAGTAATCGAGATAAATAATGTGTTAAAGCAATATATTTTTAAAATAAAAATTAACGCAAACCAATCCATGATGAACAAAAAAAATATAAAATTTTAAAGAAAGAGAGAGGATCGTTATTCCTGATTGTCCTTTTTACCTCAGCCTCCAATATAGCTTCCCACAGCACTGTTACTTATCCTGTCTGTATGTAAAATCGTAAGCCAAGTCATTGGCAGAAAGTGTCGTTTTAGGATTAATATGTTGGTGGTATGTAGAGCCAACTGAAAAAGAGAGGGACTGGAGGACTTCGAAGGCTGGAAAGATTTTGCCTAGTTGAGATGAGTTCAGAAAGGCAAACTGAGTATGGAGTGCAATTCCACTTTTCCCTGTCCGCTCTTTGCTAAATAACTTGGGAAGTACAATCAGAATACAATGGTCCAATGTTTTTAATAAATTCTCTGTCTCCCATAGACTGAGTTACAGATGACTTGTTACTTCTGAGCCCCTGCTGATCTCAGCTCTGACAGTTCACCTGGCTATATATACCCTGGCAACTTTCCCTTCACTCCAAATGGCACCTGCAGGGAAAATTCCCATGTTCCCCATGTCCATCCTCCTCATTACTTTAGAGATTTTGATCCTATCTTCTCCCACCTGCAGGTTTGTCCTTCTAGCCTAACCTTCCAAATCTTTCTAGATGCTCCAAGCATGGAAGCCTTCTCTATTTCCCTGGCCATTTCGGTTGTCTTTTTTTGGACCATTTGTAACTCCATAAACTTTCTTGGGTTATAACATGTAGTACTCTAAACATAGTACTTGTTAATCTTCACATGTTATCACCTCTAAGCAAAGCTACATAGAGGATTCTAGAAGGCTAATAGTGTGACTTAGGGACCTCAGATTTAACCAAGCTCAACTCCCCTCAATTTACATATCAGAGACACTGGGATTTAACCCAAGTCACTCCAGAAACTGATGGTAGGGTTTGTTCATTTCCCTTCCACTGCAAGCAATTGGCCCCTCTCAGCCTGTATTCTACTCTTGAGACAGTCTTAGTATAGCTCTTCTTAAAGAGCAAAGGAGCAGGGAACACAGTGTTCTTGGGCCTAAAGAGTTTGGCCTTTCCCTCTTCCATCGAGGTAAGTTCATCAGCCTGCCAAAGGGTACACGGGAAGGAGTTGGCAGTCATTTTGTATAGAGAGCTAAAACTGTGATTTTTTTGCTCTGGTTCTAGACAGTGCTGTTTCATTTCTAATATCCTTTTCTGATGAGACCCACATTTTGCCAACCTCTATTGAGAAAATATACATTGGTTCCTATCTTTAGGGAGTAGTTTCCAGCTACTCTGAGCTCTTTTCCTTGGCTAAGATGAATTTTAGCTAATGGTTAATATTATTCAGAATGTGACCTCATAAACGTGGACTAAGCCATCTGCATGTTTTTGCCAATGGTATGAATACAAGAATGTACAGAACAGGTAAAAGACAGTTTGCATTTCCTAGAGGCTGGTCAAAAGAGGAAAGAGTTCAAGAGAGGTTCAGTATCTGTAAGATTGCTGCATTTACCATGATTTTAAAGGGGAACAGAAGGTCAGCAAAAAAGATGAAAACCTTATATAGGGCAGTGGCTTAAATGTCTCGTGGGCTCAGATCTGTAATATGAATGAATAAAATTGATTGGTAAGATGTGTAGGAACAGTGGAGGATTCTAGAAAATATGCCCAGTGTAAAGGGGGCAGCCAATATTCAGTGTGAGCCAATTGTTGCCATGCAGGAAAGTGGGTCCAATATTGTTAGATCTGAGTTTTCAAGAGAAAAATCTGGATTTTTCTATGAAATTATCTAATTTTTAAATGCTGGCAACAAATCCAACTTGGGAGAGAGGGAGGAAGAGAGGAAAAACGAAAGAACCATGTGCAGGCCAAACAGAACAATGATAGGACCCAGGTTTTGCCAGTTTGTGACTCTTGACATATTCAGACTTCTTTCTTGTCTTTTCTCAAGAATTCAAGACATGTTTAGGAGCTTACTTCAAGGTATACTCACAACTAGATCAAATGCAGTCAGAATTTCCATTACCCTGCCAGTTCTTTAAATCTATCCATACAGTTTTTATTGAGCACCTAACATGTGCAAAGTCTATTATTACACCTTGTTTAAAATGAAATATGTTAACAATTAATTACATGAAACAGAAATACAAGTTCCATAAGGGTCCAAATGACTCTGAGATACATACATTTTAGCTGTTTTTAAAAATATCAACCATAAAAAGAATTGGTTTTTTAAAACCTACTGGAAAAAAAAAAAAAAAACCTACTGGAGCACTCAACTTTTACAATTCACTTCTGAATTTAGAAGGTTAATGGGGAAGTTTCAGAACATTAGGCATCATTTTGTTTAAAAGTAGCACTTCTAAAAGAATTCAAGGGCAACTGAAAATCTTTTCATTGGAGTCAATTTGACCAATAATGGCTTCTATCCCTGTAGAGATCATCTATTACACCAAGTAACACCCGTGTTCATACTACTGTAATTCAGAAAGAAAAAAAAAGTTGGTAATCTTGTCAGCTGATTAAGTGAGAAGACACTAAACAGTTCAACTTGGCTCAGGCTATCAGTTGCTCGTGATTACATTTTAATGTAAATGTGCTAAACACTATACGTTGTATCCTGCTTCCCATACAAGATTCACATCACTTTAGTCACTTTTCTCCCCTTATGTTTTTACGCCTCTGTACCCATCTCTCTCCCCAGTCTATGGTTTTCACACGGTTAAGGTACGCCTACTTCTGTTTCCACTATTTTTTCTGCTCTTAATCAGGGTCGAGACTTTAAAAAATTTTAACTTCTCTTGTGTCGCAGAAATTCTCCATACCGCTTACACTTTCATCCAAGCCCACCCCTGCACCCCCATTCTAGAACCTGGACTCCTCCCCACTCTCTATCCTGTATCTCTTGGCCTAAGATGCTCTACGCTTCCCTTCCCGAGCTGCTCAGCCCCGGCCCCGCCTTGTCCTTCCCTAGCCTGGCAGCCTCAGCCATTCCAGAAACTGACAAAGAAGTTGCAAAAGGAGTGCCACTTCTCAGCACAGTAGGTCTCCGTGAGCTTCGCGTTCTCGTCCAGCCCGTCGGGATCCGGCCCGGCCCCCAAGGGTCGCTCCTCGTCTGCAGCCGAGGCCACCTTCCTCTTGCTCCCTTTAGCCTTCTTAGAGGACTTCCCTTTGGGCAGCGCGCTTGGGAGAAGGGGGGCCCTTGCGGCGAAGCCGAGTGCAGGCTCCCGGGGCCGTCCCCGGCTCCTGGCCCGGGGCTTGAAATCCCCAGGGGAGCCCGCCGCAGTGGGGTGGGCGGGTGGGGACGCGTGGGGCACCAGACGCAGCTCCGCACCGTGGCCCTTCTTGCCTGCGCACAGGCGGGCTTTGAGCGGCGCGGGGTCTTGGCAGGGCCGCCGCTTCCTGCGCAGCCCGCCGAGGACCTGCTTCCAGTAGTGCGCGCCGCGGGCGGCGTAGGCGGCGCAGCGCTCTGGCTCCCCGCGGTAGGCGCACTGGCGGCGCGCCCCGTCCGGGCCCTGGCAGCGCAGCGCCAGCTCGCTGCCCGCCGCCGGCCCGGGGGCGGGCAGCAAGAGCTGCCAGCTGCACGTGTGGCGCTCGGGGCTGAGGAAGCGACCGGAGGAGCCGCCCGCGGGAATCCGGGCCGATTCTGCCAAGCTGCCTCCCGCCCCCTCGTTCCTCCCGGCGGCCGCGAGGAGGCAGCCACCCAGCAGCAGCAGCAACAAAAGCGACACTGGCAGCCTTAGAGGACTCATAGCCCGCGATGTCTGCACTCAGGTCGGTTCTTCCAGGACCCCTGGGTGCTTCAGTGGTGGCAGGGCCAGGAGAGCAGCATCCCTCAGACCTGGGGACAGAGGCAGAGACTGCTACTGACAGACCCGGGCGCAGCCCTTGGTCCCAGCACATGCACCTGCGAACCCCTTTCCCCAGACTTCCTGAGCGCTGGTTTCCAGTGGGCAGCAGCAGCCTGTGAAGGGCCCCTCTGAAAAGTACTCCTGGAAGAAAATCACTGTCTAAATAATATTTTTAAAATAGTTTTGAAACCTAGTGCAAACACGCAAGCAAAGCAATACCTGACAATTACCACCTCCACCCTCTCCCTTCCGCACCCTGGCATACGCTACTCGCAAAATCACTTCAGAAGGTTCCTTGGAAACAGGTAGTTCTGCGGTTTGAACTTACCGAGTTCTAGCAGAGGTGGCGGAGCCTTATTAGGGTAGAGGGAATGACTGCAGGAGAGATTAGTCTATTTTAGCCAGCTCCCAGTGAATGAACGTGTTATATCAATGGAACAGAAGGGGCCTCCCCTACTATGCCCCTCCCAGACTTCTTTCACACTGGGAGGTTTCCCACCACCCGGGGACACACACACACACACACACACACACACACACACACACACACACACCCCAGATATATCATAGACGTGGCACTGTAACATGAAACATAAATCTTATATTTAGTTCCACTGTTTAAAATAATCACACGACTTTTAAAAAGTCATTCTTTTCTTTCCTTTCACATATTTAATCATCCAAACATATATGTTAAACAGAAAGATCTACGTTTCAAGTGTTAAACAAAATAAAATGAAACAAAAACTGTCAATATTCTAAACCAGGCACAATTTACACTATTTTTCTTATTATTCTGAAGTCTATATTTTCACCCAACATTTCCCAGAGCCTTTCTTATCCTGATAACTTAATCTAATAACTGTTACTAATAGAATATATTCTAGTTTATTAATATACCATAATGTTCAGCAGTTCACCCACAGATGAACATTCAGGCTTTTGATTATTTTCAGGTATTATAAATCAATTATAAACTTCTTATAAAAATTAGAAGTTTTTTTAAGAAAACAACTTATTTGGATTATAATTACAAGGTTTACCAGTTCATATTGTATAATCTTTAAAACTTAACATGTTCTTGAATCTCGAAATTTTCTATATTTAAGTATCGCTAAAATATACTTCAAGATATTCCATCATCTTTTTAAAAATGTTCTCAGTAATAAATGATTTTTTAAATTTCAAGAGTTTATACTTGTGACTATAATTGTTTTACACATGTGAATATTTTTCTAAAATACTTCCCCAAAATGTCAAGAAATCTCATATTTCTAATGTCTTCTTGTGGACAGTATTTTCTATTACTGAACTCCCATTGGTGTTGTATTTGAACAGTTATAATTTGATTACTACTATAAAACCAAAATATTTTAAATTAGAAGAATGTACTTAAATATGTATTACCACATAATGTACTTAAATATGTATTACCACATATTAAATGTATTGTAGTGTATATTGACCTAAGAAAGGACGTTTTTTACCACTCTGGTGAAATCAGAGATTGAATTACTTGCCTAAAACACACATCATTGAGTGATAAAACTACAAGCCACCTGACTTTCAATGATCAATGATGTTTGTTTGCATTTCTACTTTGTATTAATTACTACAATCTATTTCAAAATTAGTTATGTCTTAATTACACCAATTTGATATATAATGAAAAGCAATTGGTATCTATGAAGCTAACAAGTATTAACATAAGTTTCATAAACAAGAGTAGATTCCTAATACACTTTGCAGATGAAAACCTCTTTCCCCGGAAACCGTGTTTGTATGAGTAAAGCAATGATGATAAGTAATTACAGACTTTTGTCTGTTGCTCTGGTATTGCTTTTTGTTATCAGTTACTGAACCAATTTGGAATAGTTTCTCAGCTAAAGAGTGACATCTTGTGACATTCTGCACTAATTACAATGAAAAAGTTTATTATCTGATGAGTCATAATTACATATTCCAGAGACCATGGTTTCTGTCAGAAACATTGTTCCCAGAGGAGAAAGTAAGGACACACAGTTGGGCTGTGCCATGTTAGAAGAGGTAACTTCCTACCAGAAGTTATTTTTTATAAATTGAGGTAAAATATACATAACATAAAATTTAGCATTTTAACCAGTTTTAGGTGTACAGTTCAGTGGTATTATGTACATTCACTGTTGTGCAACCATCACCATCATTCATCTCCAGAACTTTCTTCATCTTCCAAAACTGAAGGTATACACATTAAATAATAACTCCTTATTTTTCCCTCCCTCCACCTCCTGGCAGCCATTATTCTACTTTTTTCTCCGTGAATTTGACTATTTTAGACGCCTCGTGTAAGTGGAATTATACAGTGTTTGTCCTTTTGCGACTGGCTTATTTCATTCAGCATAATATCTTCAAGGTTCATCCATGTGTCAAAGTTCCCTTCCTTTTCAAGACTGAATAATATCCCATTGTATGTATATACCACATTTTGCTTATCCATTCTTTTGTCAATGGGCTCTTGGGTTGCTTCCACCTTTGGGCTATTGTGAATAATGCTGCTATGAACATGGGTGTACAAATATCTGTTTGAGATTTTGCTTTCAATTCTTTTGGGTATATACCCAGAAGTAGAAGTACTGGATCATATGGTAATTTTGTTTCTAACTTTTTAAGGAACCTCCATACTGTTTTTCATAGTGGCTGAACCATTTTACATTCCCACCAACAGTCGCAAGCGTTCCGATTTCTCCACATTCTTGCCAATACTTGTTATTTGCTGTTTGTTTGATTGATTGCTTGTGTTTGCTTTTATAATAGCCATCGTAATAAGTGTGAAGTGGTATCTCATTATGATTTTGATTTGCATTTCGCTCTGATTAGTGTTGAGCATCTTTTCCTGTGCTTATTGGTATACCTTATATGTATATCTTCTTTGTAGAAATGTCTATTCAAGTCCTTTGCCCATTTTTTAATCAGGTTGTTTTGTTGTTGTTGTTGTTGTTGTTGCTGAGTTGTAGGAGTTCTTTATATATTCTGGATATTAACCTCTTACTGGATATATGATTTGCAAATATTTTCTTCCATTCCATAGTTTGTCTTTTCACTCTGTTCATATCATCCCTTGATGCAAAGAAGTTTTAAATTTTAAAGGGAAGACACTTTTAAAAATGTCATGTGAGATGTGTAAGAAAACATGAAATATCTTAATATTGATTTTAAAAAATAATCTTGTTTGCTTCAGTGATCCAAGAGGCCTATTTGGAATCATACCACGTACTACCTAATAGTTTAGAATGGGGTGAAATTCCTTGATAATTTCAGTGATTAACTGTTTAGTGAATCCTACAAAGAAAAAAATATCGTTGTATAAAGAAAAGTCTCTGTAGCACCTCCTTCCCTTCTTTCCCTGGAGAAAGTTAGCTGCAGCATCTCACCCAACAAATTTCTATGGTGAATTGGGTAGGGGCAGGGGACCTCTGCCTCTTGGTTACTTAAGACTACATAATTCTTTCTGCATGTTAAATACATTTTGAACAGTTTAATATTCAAATTTTCTTTGTTTAATGTGTAGTAGCCTAACTTCACAAATTATACTGTAAGCTTTTTAGACAAGGATAATTTTTTTTTACTTCTTTTGTAGCTAATACAGTGCTCAAGGCAAAAAGTTGATCGCTTAAACTCTCATACATTATTTGTAGGAGTATAAAATGGTAAAATCACTTCAGAAAATTTTGACATATTCTTATAAAGTTAAATACACACCTACTTTATGATCCAGCCAGTTGAATCCTAGGTGTTTACCCAAAATAAATGAAAGGAGATGACCACAAAAAGACAGGCACAAGAATGTTCGTAGTACTTTATTCATCATAATAGCCTCAAAGTGGAAACAATCAAATTAGCCATCAACAAGTGAATGAATAAACAGTGTGATACAATCTGTTTAGTACTCAGCAATAAAAATAAATGAACTACTGCAACATGCCCAACGTAGATTAATCTCAAAACCATAATGTTGAGCAAATGAAGCCAGACACCTAAGAGTACATATTATATCACTGCATCTATATGAAGTTCTAGAACAAACAAAACTGGTGGAAAAAAATCAGAAAAGGGTTGCCTCTGGGGGATGAGTGGGGGTTTGTATTGACCAGAAAAGGATATAAAGGAATTTCCTAGGGGTTATGGCAATACATTACGTCTTAGTAGAATTTGGGTTACACTTAAGATTTGAGTATTTCACTCTATGTAAATTTTATCCCAAAAAGAAGCCAAACCTCTAAATGATTAAACCCAAGTTAATGATATCCATGCTGACATATTTAGGGGTAAAGTGTACTGATATTTGCAACTTATTTTTAAATGCATAAAAAAAGGATGATATGAATAGAGGGAAATGAGTAGTGGATATGTGATAAACTAATATTGTAAAATTAATTGTAGAATCTAGATAGTAAGCATATTATGTTCACTGCATAACTTTTTTCAGCTTTTCTGTATTTTTGAAATTTTTCATAATAAATGTTGAAAAAATAGAAAATAACAAAAACAAACATGATTTAAAGATTATATCCGTACCATTAAGAATTAACATACACTAATATCATGGGTATTTCATAATTTTTTTAAGAAAAAAGTGTCACATAACTCTTCCATTTCCATTACCCCTTTCAAATCCCACTTTCCTCCCCACCCCACTCCCACCTTGGGGTAAACAATATTTATTGTAATAATTTTATGCTTGTTTATGCAATATATGTAAAGCTCATGTAAAGTATAGTCATTGTAGCTTCATTTACTATAATAATAATAATGATAAATTAGAAAAAATCTAAATATCAATCAGTAGAGGAGTGAATAAATTATGGATTTTCATACAGTGGGATAAATCTTGGAAACATGTTAATTAATTAAAAACAAGCTTATAAATGATTTTCATTATTTATGGATACACATATGTAGCAAAATGATAACATGTACAGGAAGTACATACACAAACTTCATAATAATAGTTATTTCTGGGGAGGTAGGGAGGAGAATGGGATTAGAGAGAAGTGAAAAACTCCAGTTTCACCTTCAATTTCTTAAAATTTTATCTGAAGCAAATATGGTAAGTACTAATATTTTTTAAACCTGGGGTGAGTAAATGGGTGGATTTTAGTCTATATTTTTCTGTATGTTGAAAATAATCCATAATTTAAAAATTGAAATAGTATTTCTTTGTACATATAGTTTTTAGAATTTATTGAAATTGTATGCTATTGTAAATATTGTTTTTCATCTTGCTTTTTTTACTCAACTTATGGTTTTTTGAGCTTTGTCCATTTTGGCATATGTAGATTTAGTTAACTCACTTAACTACTGCTATTGGCATCCCATCATATGGCTGTATTACATTTAATTTATTCATCATTCTACTGATGGACATTGAGGCCATTTCTAGGATTTCTAGATGATAAACAGTGCTGCAGTGAACACACATGTAGAGATCTTTTAGTGTACGGAGTGTTTCCCTAGAGCAGTGGTCTTTAAACTGGAGTACGTGTACCCATGAGGATACCCCGAAACTTCAAGAAGTGTATAGGCCTAAGTAGACTTTTAAAAGTTTGATTTCAAGAGCCTCAACCTGCATGTGCATGTTTTCCTCCATAGGTTTATCTCAACTGGAGGCCTTGGTATGGGCCTATTGTTGGGTTACTAGGCTGGTCCTCCTTTCCCACCTCCTTTCATAATTGCCCTTCTCTTACTTGACTATAGAAAGGCACAGTTCATGCCAACATCAAATCTCATTTGAGATTTTATACATAATATTTAATATACACCGGGTGACAAAAAATGTATACACATTTTAAGAAAAGAAAACTGTACTAAAATTGTAATACTCATTATACACTGATAACGAAAGATGAATACAAGTCACGTTTGACCTCTGCAATTCCAAGAGGTGCTCAAAGTGGTTACCATCAGCGTCCAGACACTTCTGATTACAGTGAACTACTGCTTGAGCAACGTGGACCAAAGTGTCCACTTGTATACATTTTGTTTTGAAAGATTTTATTGGGGAAGGGGAACAGGACTTTATTGGGGAACAGTGTATACTTCCAGGCCTTTATTCCAAGTTGTTGTCCTTTCAATCTTAGTTGTGGAGGGTGCCGTTCAGCTTCAAGTTGTTGTCCTTTCAGTCTTAGTTGTGGAGGGCGCAGCTCAGCTCCAGGTCCAGTTGCCCATTGCTAGTTGCAGGGGGCACAGCCCACCATTCCTTGCGGGAGTCGGGGAATTGAACTGGCAACCTTGTGGTTGAGAGCCCACTGGCCCATGTGGGAATCGAACCGGCAGCCTTCAGAGTTAGGAGCACGGAGCTCCAACCGCCTGAGCCACTGGGCTGGCCCCTGTATACATTGTTTTGGTACCTCGTATATACTCTTTATATTAAGTTTTTATGTTTAAAGTTTCTGTTAATCCATCTAAAATTGATTTTGTGTTTAGCATGAGGGAACAATATAACTGTAGGTCTAATAACTTTGACGTAAAAGTCTAAATAATTTAACTTGATAATTTGTACTTTTATGTTCATATCAAAGTTCCTTTGATTATATGAGAAGGATGAAGTTAGTGGATGTATCATTCTACCATCTTCCCAGAATTCCCTGCAGTTGTAGTGGCCACATGACACAGTTCTGGCCAATGAGATATAAGTCTGCTAAGAATTAGTGGGAAGATTTTTGCTTTTTGAGACAAACACTGCCTCTTACTCCTGCCTTTTCCTTAGTTTTCCTGGATGTCTGATGCCTGGAGATGAAACAATCCAGAGAGCTTATCTCAGGGGAAGCTGACTCTATTCTCATCTCCTGGTTGGTCTAAGGATAATTCCATCTCCATTGCCCGTGGTTGGTTTAGTTATAGGTGTGTGACCCAATTCTGCACACTTTGTGAAATTTGCTGTCAACTTGTGAGAAAGTTCTTCCCTGCTTTTAAAAGAGACTCATGGAAAGCCAATCTTCCTCCACCTTCCCTTGGATGTTTTCCTTTTGCAATATACAAGTTTTACAGTTTAGTGGGTTCAAATTAATCTAGTTTTTCCTCAATGTAAATATCTTTTGTCATTGAGAAATCCTTTCCTACCAAAGCCAAAATATTCTTCAACACAGTCTCCTAATAGTTCAAGAGTTCTTTTTTTTCTTTTATCTTTTTTTCATTTTTAGATCTTTAATCCATTTGAGATTTATTTGGGGATGGTATGAAGTAGGAATATGATTTTTCCCTTCACATGGAGAGCCAATTGTCCAACATTCTTTGCTCAATGGTTCTGTCTTTTGCCATTAATTTTTGAAGCCACCTTTCTGGTGGTAAAAAAAAATAATAGCTAATATTTACTTAGTATTTAACATTTTTTAAGGGTGTCATGTATCTACTCATTTAATCCTTACAACTTTACAACAGTAATCATTATTTACAATTCTGAAACTGAAAAAGGTCTGAAATCTATACTTTTAAAAAATGTATTTTGCAGCAAAACCTGAACTGAACTGCTATGGAGCTATTTACAGTCTTTTATTTATTCCTCTTAGTATGGCTATTCATACATTTTGCAGCAGAACTATAAATATATTTGATTATAGGGTGCTGCTCTAGAAGCTGATGGGGGAACATAGGCAAGGTATGTGCATTGGATAACTTTTCAAAATTGAAAGAATTCTAAATTCAGAAAACCATCTGGCAGGGGTTCAGGTAGCGGTTGTGGACCAATGCTATTATTATCCCCATTTAACAGCTGAGGAAATGGAAACATAGAAGTTATTTGCTTAAGGTTGCATTGTTAACAAAAAGAATAATTAATGTAGTTAATATTTTTAGTGTTTATTGTGACAGTCACTTGGTTAAATGCTGTATATTCATTATCTCAGTTCATCCTCACCACAACCCTATGAGGTATTATTATTACCCCCATTTCCCAGATGAAGGAACTTAGAAAGGTTATATAACTCCCCTGGACACACAGCTGCTAAGTGTGGTGAGAAAGGATTTAAAAGCAATTCAGCCTAACGTCAACATATTTATTACACTATCCCTTACAATCCTATAATATCAGCCCTTTCCTGTCTTCTAAATGTCATTCAGAACAACTATATATATATAAATAATTACCTCTTGGATATTAGAGTAAGATATTTAGAATGTATATAAGATCATTTTACTTACATGCTTAAAACACTCCTATGACTTTCTATTGCATCTAGAGTAAAATCCAAATTCCTTGCAATGGCCCCTTTCTATTTCTCACAGCTTATCTCTCAACACATCCGACTTCTCTTAGTCTTTTACTCTAGGTGTATCCTCTACCTGGAAGTCTCCCCAGGTCTTCACACAGCTGGCTCCCCTTTGTCATTCAGGCCTCAGCCTAAGCACCTCCTTGGTTTTCCCCTAATTACCCAATCTGGAGTCTCAGTCTCATTATTGTTTCACATAGCATGTAAACATATTTTCTTGTTTATCTGTTTACTCTTTTTCCTTCCATTAGAATGTAAGTTCAGCCAGAGTGAGCACCTAGTCTGTTCTGGTTTCTTTTGAAGCCCCAATCTCTAGTACAGGGCTTAGAGCATGGTAGGTGCTTAATTTTGGCTGAATAATTGAATGTACTACCCAGTCAGCAAATAGTACTTGCTGGTTAGTTTCAGGGGTGGGATATAAATTGAGAAGGCAGGTAGGAGGCTGTGAAATGTGAAGACATTTGAACATCAGCTTAATCAGATTTTGTCTAATAGTATAAACAGTGTCTATCAGAGGGTCTGATACATCATAGGTGCCAAATAAATATTTGATGTATGAATGAACAACAGTAAATAGTATTACTAGCTTGGATCTTGGGCAAATTAAAGTTTTCTAAGCTTAGTTTCCTCACCTATAAAGTGAAGATTAAAATTCACTTTATAGTGCTAGCTTATGAATGAGATAATGCATGCCAAATGACTACCACATAGCAGGTACTTAAGTTAGTTTCTTTCCCCTTACATTTATATTCTACTTTGTGGTTTATGAAGTTCTTGTAAGCTCTTCTAGCTACATAGCCTCATTTTATTTCCATAACCTTCTATGGTACTTCTTTCTCATTAGCCTCATTTTACAGATGAAAAACAGACTCACAGTTTGAGACATAGCCTCTTTAGGTCATGAGAAGCCAGTGTACGTTTTACAAGCAGAGTAGTGACTTGATAAAAGCAATGGTTTTTGACGAGTAATCTGTTGGTGGCCTATAAGATGTACTCAACTGAAGAAGGTGGAGAAATATTGCTTTGATTATTATCATTAAAATCAAGTTTAAGGTGATGAGGGCCCGCACTAGGCAACAAAGTTTGAGAGCCTAATTAATTAAGCAACTGAATAGACATGTAAGTCCCCCCCTCCGCCAGAAAAAAGGCTGGGAGTTTTCACATCTGGTTGAGAAAATGATGGTACCAACAAGAAATCAAATTTCGCAAATGGTTGTCAGAAGACCTTCCCTCCAATACCTATGCAGAAGTTCGGGCAAACATAGCAAACCTTTGAGCCATGTCTTAAGTGCCATTGCAGATCTTTCTTAATTTCATCCCTCCCATTGTCATCTCTACCTAGACTAGTGCATGATAGTCCTATTCCTTTTCTCTAGAAGCAGTCTGGTGGGATGAGGATGAAAAGGTAAAGAATTAGAAACCAAGTTTTTGAACTTCAGGAACACTAAATCGCCTTTTTTCCTTCTCTAGAAAATAAGGGGTCCATTCCAGCCTCGTTTTAAGACTAACGCCCCTCTCCAGATGAGCACAAAGAGACTTTCTTTTTCGGGGCGCGGCGCCAGGCCCACGCAGCTAGCACTCCGCGCCCTCATCCGAGGAGCGGAGCCCCTGTCGGTGAGCTGACGTCACTTCCGGCGCGCTGACGCTGAGTCCGGCGTGCCGACGCCTGCGTCAGCAAAGAGCGGGGCTGGGGGCACCGGGTTTGAAGTCGTGCGGGTCGGAGGACTGCCGCCTCCGCCGCTGTCTCAGACCCTTGTCTCCGGGCCACGGCGGGGACGAGCTCGGGTAGGCGGTGGGGCAAATGCCCGAGAGTCCGCACCAGGACGCCCCGCGCCGCACCGGCCGCTCCCCTCTGCTCCGCCGCCTGGGCCTGCGCCTCGCTGCTCTCTGGAAACTAGCGCCTCCGCGTCGCGGCCCCTAGCTCGCGGGGAACCTCGAACCGCCGGCGCCCGGCCATGGCGGTCTCCAGGTGGGTGTCGCTCCTGACGAGCGGAGGGAAGGCGGCTCCGGCGAGGCACCGTCTCCTCTCGGTGCCCCCACTCCTAGAAATGAGCGGTTCCCGTTGTCACTGGGCTCGGGCGCCTTCTGCCACAGACTTCGGAATTCGCCTCTCAGTCTGCAGGGGTTTGGGCTCGGGTTACTCGTAAATCCCGTTCAAAAATGTCGTTTTTCTTGTGGAATTGACCCCTTTCCACGATAGAGCTAGTGTTTCCCTTTCTTCACCATGTTTCTCTTGTCTGGTTTCTCTTCCTTCTTTCAGTTCTAGGAGAGCCTTTTATCTTTCTTAGTATTCTAAGGCTGATCCCTAACCTCCATTTCACGGGAAAACTTCGCAGTAACTGTCTGAAGTCAGGGAGATTTGAGTACTAATCTCTACGTGACCTTCTCAGTACGTTTACATTTTATATTTACGGCTTTAGGCATGTGTTCTTTCTTGAGGACTTTTTTTGTTACATTACAGTAGAATTTGTCCTTTTGTTCCGCACTAAACATTCTGTCGTCAGCATTGTAATCTTTGGCAAATTACTGTGTTAGTACCCTTTTCCTTAACTAAGGCGTGAAAGTTGTATCACAAAGCTTAAATTAGGTAAAAATGCTGCCTATGAACAGAAAAGTCTAGGAAAACTGTAAGAAAACCAACAAGACATCTATCTCCATAGCTACAGGAGGAAAATCATTTTCCTGCAGTATGCTAGAATGGTGGGAAAACTTTGTCACAGGTTTGATTTGAGCGGATCTGTGGTCATGTAAGTAGGGGGTAGTCCCTCTGATAGCAATCAGAAAGATTCACCAAGTTCATTAGAGTTGATGAGTTAAGTTTTCATGAGAATGGGGTCCTTCTATCACAGAGACTGAAGGGAAAAATGATAGTTCAGAAAAATAGTTTTCATCCGTTTTGCATAATCGAACACGTTCCTTGAGCACAATTCGTGCTCAGACGTTATCTGTTACACAAGAAAAAGGATAACCCATCACTCACAGACTCCCTAGGTAACTGATGATGAAATAGTGTGTGGAAGAAGCCCATGGGAGTTGGGTGAAGGGGCTTGCTGGGTATCTAGAGGAAGGGTAATTTATTTCATAGATTAATTGAATCCATTCAGTGTGAGGACATCTTTATTTTGTGATATATAAAAGTGACTTCGGAGACGACAAGTGGTATTTTCAATTTTTTGCAAATACAGAAAAGTGTATCTTCCCATTTGTTACCTCCCATATAAATACATAAATATATACATTATAAACACATAGATACATAAGTTTATATGAGATTTATTTATCAGGTGCTAGATCTAATGTTTAAGGAAATGAGTGGCTCTTGAAATTCCATTCTTACAGCTGACTATGTGTGTTTTCACGGTATTAGATACAGTATTATAGAGATAAAATGAAAGTGTTTAGAAAGAGCCTAAGGTTGGCCAATGCTAATCTATTTACAGAAGTTTAGGGCACCTTAATTTCTGTATGAATGATTGGGTTTCGAAAGCTACCGCCTTTTGTTCTCAGCATTGGATTTCAAAGGGTAGTGCCCTTTTTTTCTGTAGATTCTTTCTTATTTGCCTTGCAAAAATTATATTAAATTCTTCTTTTAAAACATCCATCATAGTTTTATGAAAGAGCTACCCCTGTGTTTGTTTTAGTAAGAGGATCAAAGAAAACAGTTTTGAGACTTGTGTGTGTTGGGATTCTATCAGTTCTCACCTTTCTCATTTGTGGATTCAGTCTGAATAGCAAACTAATTTCAAGCTGGCCTTCTCCATGTGCTCAGCACGTTTCTTTACTAACTACATTTCCGTTTTCTCCTGTTGGTGTATGGTTGTGAAATACACTCATTTTAATATTATTTTATGCAGAATTGGTGGAAGATGGTTCAAGAGATAAAAATCATATTTGCCAGAATCCAATCTGAAATATCTTTGCTCTGTTTATATCAATGTGCATAACTGAAAAGAGACTGTAATATTTTTAGGATCTCGTAAATATGGCCTACAGAGGGGAAATAGTAAGTTGATACCATCATTCCTTCAACTGCCAGGTTCAGAAATAATATTTGACCTCCCCCTCTCTCCTTTTGTCCCCATCTAATCAGTCACCAAACCCAATTCTGTCAGTTCTAATCTTTTAATCTTTTTCTGGCCAGTCTTTTCTTTCCATACCAATTATCACAATCCTGCTCCATCCTATCGTCATCTTTAATCCAAGACATTTGCAACAGCAGCCCTTGCTCTTCCTGCCCCCCATGGCATCTCTTTCTAATTCATTCTTCAGCTGTGTTATTTGCTGATACACAAATTTTAGTGTCGTCATTTTTCTGCCTCTAACCCACTAGTTTTCGATTGCCTTAGGGTAGAGTCCAAATTCCTTAAACGTTTTACCACATCCTTAGCGATCTGGTTCCTATTTCACCTTTTTAGCTTCATCTTGTGTCGAGTTCTCTGCATTTCTCTTTCCCCCATCCCCCTTCATTCTGAATCTGTGCTCTTACCTCTTAATCTTTATCAATGGAACATTTCTTTCTTGCGCCCCACCCCTTCTCCAAGCCTGGCTAATTCCCAATTTATGTTTTGGATCTAAGCCAATATTGTCACTTTGTTCAAGAAGCCTTCCCTGAGAGGGTTTTACTTCATCTGAGCTATTTTCACCACTGTGTACTTCTGTCAGTCATAATATTTATCATACTTTGTAATTGACTGTTTACCTGTTCTCTCCCCTGTTTGGTTTAACATAAACTCTGTGAAAGAAGGGAATATGTCTGATCTTTCTATCCCCTGCAGAGAGCCTGGCTCCTAATAGGTGCTCAATACATTTTTAAAAAATGAATAAGTGAATGATTTTGTTTCTTGTTTTAATACCTGTCATAATTTACCATAATTGATATATATGTATGTATATATATACATATATATGTATGCATGCACACACACACACACACACACACACACACAGAGTAGACTATTTCCGGTGTTTTTCAGCGAGTACTTCTGATTTTAGCTACAGTTTTTTTGTCAGGAAGAAAAACTTCAACCATAGCTTTGAATATTGGCCAGGCTTATAACTTTAAAAACACAATAAATATTATCAGAACTATTTCTAGAAGTTTATAATACAGTGCAATTCTTTGATAGCATGGCATTTTAGACTGCGAATTGGATATAATGTAACCGTGTATTTTGTATGATCAACATTTTTAGACCCTGCTTATAGTTTTATAAAGGCCTAGTTTTACTGTACTTTGAATTATAAGAGTGTGGCAAATTATGAAATTCATGGTCAACTCTTGATGCTTGGGTGAGTTAAATTTTGAAAAAAAACATACTATAATCTCTGTGACTCTCTAAAGTTGCAAATACAATTATAACATTTGAAGTTCTCCATAAGATTCAATGAACTGAAAAACGTATGACTCCTTTAGACTTTTAATAAAAGAGACAGTATACAAACATAGGAGTAGAGAACAATGTTGTCCTTAAGGTGTGAGTGTTGGAAAGTTACCTAAGCTCACTCACTAGGTGCTTGACTTGTTCCCACAAAACTAACTTCAGCATAAAGACAAATTAGTATATATTACAGCTTTCAGTGTTGCTTGCAAACAATTGAAATCACAGTTGTTAAATCTTTGAATACTGACTGCTGTTTTGCCTTTCTCCCAGTATCATCTGTCACCTACCATGTTTCCCCGAAAATAAGACCTAGCCGGTCTTATTTTACTATAATGTAAGACCAGGTCTTATATAATACATTATAAGACCTGGTCTTATATTCATTTTTGCTCCAAAAGACGCATTAGAGCTGATTGTCTGGCTAAGTCTTATTTTCGGGGAAACAGGGTAGTTGTGGTTGGGCCAACTAACCTTAGAAGGATTGTTAAGGCGTATTATGCTAATTACAGAATATGGTGAATATGTGACATTGTTGAGTTCCATGGCTTAATACAGATTTTTCAAAGGTTGTTTTTAATACCTTTGCCTGTTTATGCCACAGTTGATTCAGTTAACTGTTGTACATTGATGGCTAATATGCACATAGTTTTTCCTTGATCATATGCAAAAAAAATTAAAATACAATTTAGAGAATTTTTCCTCAATGAGCTAAGCTATAAAGGTCATGTCTAAAATGTCTAGACAGTCATTATGATTTGACTGCATTAGAAGCCATACCTTAGGTCTATGACATACTTTTGCATTTGAAAATGATGCAGTGTTCAGAAAAGATTCAGTGAAAAACTGGAACAGACCTTCTTATGGAAGAAACAAATTGCTACACACGAACAAAACTCTGCTCAATTTTGTTAATTTTCTCTCTGTACTGCTGATACTTCAGAGGAACATTGTTTCAGCAGATCTGTTCTGCCAAATGAAGTCTCTTGATATGGGGCAAGTTCCAGAAGATCCTTCCTAATGATGGAAAATGCTCAAATGATCTTAATTACAAGAAACATAAGTTTCTTGTGTTTGCTATGTCTATTCCTCCTTTACTGTTAATTTCAATTCATTATAGGATTGAGAGAAGATACTACTGTAAATTACAGTACAGTCTGCCTTCCATGTCCATAGTTTCTGCATGTGTGGATTCAACTAACTGCAGATTGAATATCGGGGGGAAAATTATGTTGCTGATGTGTACTATGTAGTTAGGCCTACGATAGTTGCGTCTGTACTGAACATATTCAGACATTTTTTCTTGTCATTAAATAATACAGTATAACAACTATTGACATAGCATTTACATTGTATTGGATATTATAAGTAATCTAGACATGATTTAAAGTTCAGTAAGTCTTAATGTCGTTGATAGGATCTGAGATGTGAAAGGAAACGATGTATAACGAAACCAATTTTACCATAGGCTAATAAACAAGAAATAACTTTCTGTGGTATCACATCATCTCATCAATGTTGTAATGAAACAATGTTGAACAAAATGGTGTTATTCGAGGACCTGCTTTATGTGGAAGGATATACGAGGATGTATGTAGGTTATATGCAAATACTCTGCCATTTTATGTAAGGGACTTGAACATCTGCAGATTCGGTATCTAAGGGGTGGGGTGGGGATGTCCTGGAACCAATCCCCATCAGATACTGAGGAACGACTGTGTATCAGATATTTCATATTTAAACAAATCTATGGACAAAAAAGAAAAGGTAAAGGATGCATTATAGAAGCTTATCTATTTCAATCCTTACTGTAATTCCTTCCTGTTTTTTGGTTTATTACTCGAAGTACTTGTATAAAGTATTTTTTGTTTTGTTTTAAATGTGATAAAATACACAACATAAAATTCACCATTTTAACCTTTTTTTCTTTTTGAGATTTTATGAGTTTATTTGTGTCAAATTGACTACATGCTGCGGAGCAAGATCTCAGATGCTCCTCCATTTTAACCATTTTAAAGTGTACAATTTTGTATGAAGTTTTAAAACACAGATATTTCTGCTAAAGAACCCAGGTTTTATCTTTAAGAGATCGTCATGCAAAAGGCTATGGGTTATTGGATGGGGTGGAAGTAAGAAAAGATAGTCCCAAAGGAGATAACACAGCTTGGCTGTATTTTCTTCAGCATTCATTTAACAAGTATTTATGGAATGCTTTCTGTGTTCTAGGTGCTGGAGATACAGCAGAGAACAAAAGTGGAGTCTCCATTGCCATGGAGTTTGTGTTCTAGGGTGGGAGCTGGGGAAGTGTAGTTTATCTAGCATGCACCTGGCCCTGCACCTGCCTTTGTGTGGTTTCACATCGTCATATTGATTCTTAGTGTTCTATATGGTATCTTAAATTAATCTGCTTTCATTTTTAAAGGACATGACATAGTTTCAAATTGCCCACAATATGAACTAGAAAATAGGCATTTTAAACCACCAGTTTAGAGAATTTCTTGTAAGTTGTGTCTTTTGGCCATAATTTTTCTTGCTTAATGATAATATGTGGGACTTAGTACAGTGTTCATATCAGATATTTATTTTCTTTCTCTATTCTCTATGTAACAGAAAAGTAAAAATTCAAATAGTTTTAAATTTTACTGTACTTTTCCTAAATGTAAAATATGCATAACAAAATAGACAAACTGGACTGATCGTTCTCTTTCAGTTAAGGTTACAAAACCGTCTTTGTGAGGTATTCTGTCCGTTGACCTTCCACAATTTTTCAGAGATTAAATTTATTCTGAGAATATTGAGATTGGAAGTAGGTTGAGGAAGTTATATACCTTTTCATCTTTAAATGGCTTAAGGGTGGAAATGCAACATATACTTGTTTAATAATGATGAAGTAGTAACTAGGACACAGTTCAAAATGCATATGATTTCTTTCAGTTTCTTTTCATGTCTTTATGAATTATAATGCAAAGAGCTGAAGAGAAGGGTGCTAGATTGCAGCTGCCAACATAACCTCTACAAAATTCCATGTACTCTTTCCTTTTTCCAGGCAGTCTTTAGAGCAGTTGCCTGAAATCACAGGTTGGTAAACAAAACATGAATCATGTCTTCTGTAGTTATCTCTCTGAATTAAAATCCAAATTGAAAATAGGCCAGATTTCTTATCATCGATAGATTCATAAGCAGTGGATATTGTCGAATATAATTGCCTTATGTCTTATTTAAATCACTCTTCTATAGTCTTTGGTACTTTCCATTCAGTTGATTGTCCGTTACATCTTTCCTCTCCGTCTGTCTGTCCTTCAAAGAATGAAGAATGACATTTTTTTTTCCTACTAGTTGTTCTGTAAGAAAGGTTAGCCAAAAGAAATATTGTGGTAAGTACTGTGTTCCCTCAATCATCTCCTCCTTTAACTTCCTTTCTCTGCTGACTACCTAGCTTTCTTCAGGACCTCTCCCTCACCAAGGGCCCTGTCTGCCTTCCAACATAATACTGACCCTGTCTCAACCCCTTCCCCCATCCCATCAGTTTACTATACCAGCCTTTTCCATTGGCCTGACCCTGATGCCTAGCCTGCTTGCCTCTTAGCTCTCTATCCTAGGGTAACAGGTCAGACTTCCCTCTTGTCAGATCCCATTCTGCGCATCTCTTTATTCTTCCTTTTGTGTGGTGTCTAATCTGCTGTCCTGGAGAGAGGAATGGAGCACTCCGAAAGGGACTTTGAGTCAAGAGGACCAAAGAAGCATTCTTGTGTCCCCATTCCTCTATTCAGAGAGACATGTTGGTTACCACCAAACTGGAAGATGTGAGAATAAACAGGCCTGAAGTAGGATGAGTGAGCCGATCTGCTACCCTCAGGGCAGTTGGCTGGTGAAGGAGCAGAGGTGACATGGCTTTGGGATCCAAGGCTTTGCAGAAAGGAGAGGCCTGAGGAGCTGTGTCGCTGTGAGACAGAATCAGCATTAGGTTAGAGATGAGCATAAGGTCTTGGGGAAGGAGTGTGATTCTAATGAAGATGGTAGCAGTAGCTTCCTAAAGGAAAGTTTAGAAAGGGTGGAAATTATTGAAGGAATGCAGTACCCACTTCACTTGATGTTTGGAGCGGACATAACTGCCTTGATTTTCAGAGTGCTGAAGTACTGCTATGTTGATCTTTTCACTTACTGAAACATTACCTTACTATCAGTTCTGTTATTTTTATAACTTGTTTTTATGTAATACGTCTGTTGTAGATTAAGGATGTTTTTCAAAGGAAGCAAAAAAAAAATATGTAATATAGCACACTCTTGTTTTTGCTTAAAAATGGTGCCTAAACTTGTTCACCCAAAACTTTAACTTTTCTTTATTATTTTAATTATAATAAACACCAACTACTCAGCAAGTATTTGAATACTGTGCAAAGATACTGCGCAAAGTACTGTGGGTGACAAAAAGAACCTTGAAGGAGGTGAAGTTTAATGAGCGTAAGGTATCATGTGATAACTGTGTAAGAGATGCCACAAAACAAGGCATAATAAATACCAAAATGGCTATTCAAGATGATAATTCATGTGGATTTCAGAAGAGGAAGTAATCTGTATGGTTTAGTAGTTTGTGATGGTTTCAAGAGGGTAAAGGACTTTAAATCATGGTGGATGGGAGCTAGCTGAAGAACTAAGAAAAGACATTTCAAGTGGAGCAAACAGTATAGCCAAATTTTGGACATCGAAAGGCTCATGTTTGAAAGACATTTTTTTTGTTTGTAATTGATATCTGATAGGTAAGGGTGAGCCATTAAAAGTTTGAGTAAGGTAGTAATTTGTTTAAAGGGTGCTTTAGGAAGTAAATCTGGCAATTAGATCATATTAGTATGGGGTTATACTCACCAGATAGTTGAGAGTGTGGCACTAGACCTTCCGGATGGGCCAGATTTGGGGATTATTTGTACTGTTATAGTTTTAACAGCTACAGTCTCCTAAGGGAGAAACTGGTGAGAGATGAACAGCCAAAGATTGAATCTGGGAGAACATTGATATTAAGAGTCATAAGAGTAGGGAAACTAAGGAAAGAATTAAGAGTTCAGAGAAAAACAGGGTAACATAGTATGAAAACTTAGGAAGGAAAGTATTTCAAGAATGGGGTATTTTCTGATAATCAGATGTCATAGAAGAGTCAAGAAAATTGGATTTCCAAAAATGTTGGATTTGGATCTTACAAGTTCATTGGTGACTTTCAGGTGTGCTATTTTAGTAGTAGAGAAGGATAGATAAGGATTAAATTGTGTATGATGAGGGAAAAAAAGAAGTGATTTTTAACACTTGTTCACCATACTTGACAGTACAAAGAAAGTGTTCTAGAAGATGGAGGTCAAACAGCTTATTTTCTCATTGGAGACAGGCCTCTGCATATTGGAAGACAGAAGGAATGGATTAATAAGTCAATGATTTGAGATATTGGAGAAAGGATAATTGAATGAGGACAGAAGGGAATGGTATCAAGAAAACAGTGGGATAATATCTAAGTCTTGAAGAGGAGCAAGGACTGTCTTTTCGTCTTAAATAGAAAGGAAGGGTAGGTGTAAAGATCAATCTTCAGAAGTAGTGAGAAGAGAACTTGAGATCATTTTTGTTCCACAGCCTAGAGATCTACTCAGTGAAGTAGTCCTTTTCTTTTGAAGGCATAGGGAATGGTAATTGGAGCTTGAGGAACGTGGAAATGATTGGAGCAAACTTGGAAAAGTGTTAGTTTTCTTTTAACTTTTTCACGTGGGTTTATAAACAGGTTAATATTGTCACTTCCTTAGAGTGTTCGTTTTGCAGCCATCTTTGCTTTTGGTCATGAAAAGCAGAAACTCCATCGTGGAAAAGGAATTATGAAGTCATTGAAATCCTTGCAGAGGTTCAGTCTAAGGAACTTGGCATTTCAATAAGTCAAAGATACGACAAACATGTTATATAAGGAAAAAAACTACAAAAAAATTGCAATTAGGTGAAGCTCTAAAATATGGCTAAATTATTTAGTTTTACCTCCAAAATCAGAGTTTAAGAAAAGTGAGCTTTCCTGAATCCTCTAATAAGGGACAGAAGTAGGGCCTTTAAAGGTCTCCTAATTCCCAGTCGTTTGTTTTCTATTTGCCGCTGTTTCCCATAGGGAAGTTGCGCATCTATGTGAACTGTACACATACGAGAGAGCCTGATACTGGTACAAAGAATACATGTAGCATATACAGTTATAAGTCCACTGTAGCATAGATTTGATCTAAGACTAATATCTTCTTTGTAGTAAAAGTTACTTAATTTAATTTTTAATAATGTTGGCTATCATAGACTATAGAAGATTTAAATGAATGTTTGTTTGGATACTTACAGAAAGTTGTTCATAGATGTTTAAATTTTCACACATTTTCATTGAATATAGGCATTCAAAATCATGGCTATAGCACTATGAAGAATTTGTTGTGAAGGTTCAGAGAGAATTCTCATAAACTTGGACATTACAACTACTTTTAAAGTTGAAAATAAGTCAGGGAGCATTCTGAGAGTTAGGTAGGGGATGTGTGAAGGAAGTCATTTTCTGGGGATGGGATTTGGTCTTACTTCTTAGAACTTTATAAGAACACCATCTGTCAGAAAAAATTTATTTTCCCTTTTTTTCTGTCCTACTATCTTTCTGAGTCACTGCTTACCAAATCCTATAGCAAAAACTGATGAATGAATGGGTAAAGGCAAGTATTTAGATGGCATTGAATGAATAATGTGGGATGTGTCTATGCATAGTGTATGTATAAAGTAAATTAATTTTTGCATGTCTTATAAAAATTTATTAACCAGTGTCACCCCAATAAATTTAATTTAAAAATTTCTTTATAACCACTGTGCCATTCAGTATATCACAAGCAAAAACTGTGTTGTATTACTTTTTCCTTTATGTCATTAGCTTTAATTGCCTTAGGTTGTTTTTTTTTAATTTTTAAAAATTTATTTTTCAATTACTGTTGAAATACAATATTATATTAGTTTCAGGTATACATCAGATATTTTTCTTGATATATGGCCTTCTTACATACCATACCCTTCACTATAAAATTTGAATCTTGCCTTTTAGTATTTTGTCCTGAAGCAGTTGAAAAGTTTTCATAGTATCCTGAACCTTGACTGAAAAAGATCTGCTTTAGTTATTATTTCTTACCAGTTATAATGATTTTATTAGTACTTATTAGTGACTGGCTAGTCTGAAAAATACTACCAGAAAAAAAAGAAGAAAACAAAACACCCTGCCTATTTCATTTGCCCCCATATAGGTTTATCTTATAAAAGCCTTTCAGAGCTTTGTTTTGTGATTTTTTTTAGCTCTTAATGAAAGAAAAAGAATCTCACAAAAATATGAGCCTCTTTGTAGTTTATTAATGCTTAATGCCCATGATTAGCTTTAGGACCTTGCTTGTTTTTCTTTATTAGATAAAATTTGAAGGTGTGTTCACTAAATCTCCCTTTGTATAGGATTGGGCACAGTCAATATAACCTTGCCACTTGTCACCCCCCGTCTTGTTTAAAATACATATTCCATGTATGAAGCCATTTTCCTTTCATTATTTGTGGCATCCACTTTGCCTCATTAAGCCCGATTAATAGTGTCACGGGAAGGCCAGATCTATATGATATGTGGACAACTGGGGGTAGTTACTTGTGACTTTGCATTTCTAAAACGCTAGGATTTTTCTTTATCCCAAAAGCAAAGTAACATGGTTTTCCATTTCTTCCCACTTATAAGGTATTGTAACTTAATTCCACACTTTATTCATTGGTGGGATTTGAACCGTGGTACTGTGGTTCTGGAATTTGTGACATTATGCAATATGCCTTTATAAACTCTTTCTTTAGAGATCTTATTTGTTGCCATATCTGTCACTTCTACACAAATGACTCATAGACCTATATACCTTTAGTCTCCACTTTCTCCTGAGCTTCCGATCTCTATTCCAGCCATCCTTGTTGTCTCTCCTAGCTATCCTGTCTCTGCCACTAGTAAACTTGTCATCTTTTCTTATAACATTTCCTCACTAGTTCTTCCCATTCTTTTAATGACATTTTTATTCTCTAGGATTCAGAGTCTCAGAATCCTTTCCTTTCCTTGATATTTAATTACTATACCATGTGTGTTTTACTTGGCAACATTTCTCCCAACCTCTTTTTAGTCTTGTCGCCACGATTATAGTTCAGATCTGCACTTTTAGCCTAAAATTCTCTAAAAGTTTCCTTCCATTTTACTTCATGCTTCACGGTGCCAGATTAATCTTCCTAAACCATAACTCCAGTCCTATCACTTTCTTAACCCAAGACCTTCATAGTTGAACTATGCATTCAAAAGTCTCCACAGTAGGGCTCTAGCTACTAATGTAGTGATATGGTCCACTGTTCTCTTAAGTGTACCCTGAATTACAATCAAGCTGTTATTCACTTCCCTAAACATTTCTTATTGCTGTGCTGCTGTTATTCGTTCTTTCAGATGTCTGTCCCCCTTTCCCTATCCCCACCTCAACTCCACCAGTATTGAAATCTCATTCTACCATTAAGGTCCTTCTCATACACCATTTCTTTTATGAAGCCTTTTCAGTATTACACAGTTGAGGATATACTAGTGTATAGTATTTGCTCTCTCTGTTCCCACTCCTTAAAGCACTTTGTGCGTCTTTTCCGATACGTATCTTATTGTACTCTATATTCTACTTATTTGTGTATTTGCCTTAATCAGTCACCCCACCTTCCACAGCAAGTCCCTCCAGAGTAGAGATTTTCCTGCATCTCTAGTGTCAGTCTTTGTTCACAGATACTCAATACATTTATTGACTCAAACTTATACATATGAGAAAACAAGTTTCAAAGTAACCATTATATTTTTGTTATTTTAGGCTTGACCGTCTTTTTATCTTACTGGATACTGGCACTACTCCAGTTACAAGAAAAGCTGCTGCACAGCAACTTGGAGAAGTGGTGAAGCTTCATCCCCATGAACTAAATAATCTCTTATCTAAAGTAAGAACTTTTTTCTTTTTCTTTTAGTATAATACAATTGTAGAAATTTGTCCATGGATAAGAACATAAAATTAAAGACAGAAATTTCTTATTTTAGTGACAACATGTGGTCTTCAAATTCCATTAAATATCTTAACATTTCTCCAGATATTTTAAAATTTTTGCTATTTCTTATTTAGTTTGCCACGAGATTTAAAGTATTTTGGTTTTTGCATCAAGTTTAATTGTTTAAGGGATTTGACAACATAGAACCTTTTACCCATGGCTCAAATTTGAATCTGACCCAATTTGGTAATGAACTAAGTTGTTAATCTCGTTTGTTAGTAGTCTAACTTGTTCTTAACGGCTAATAATTATATCATAGTTGGCAGTCTTCAAATGGATGAGTACTCATGGGCAGTGATTGAAATGTGTGAGAAGCTGGTTGTCATTACATTCTTAGTTATCAGCTTTTTGAAAGTGGAGACTTTCTGCTTTAATGGATCAGTGTTTTCATAATCGTAGTCCATGTTTCCCTAAGCAGTGGCTGTACTTTTACTGAACTCTCTGGGCTTGTAGAAGTGTGCCTGTATGATAGTGAGCAGCAAATTCCACGTGTTTAATTCTCCGGCATGCACAGTGAAAACAGGAGTGCTTTGGGGGTGGGGAGATTAGAGATAGGATGGGGAGCAATATGATAGCCCAGACATTGGAAGTCCCAAGACGCCTCTTTTCCTGCCATCTTATCCACTCCTTTCATTTTCATTTGTCTCTCCCTGATTCATATGAGTAGGAGTTCTAAGCCCTTTGTTGATATATATAAATCTGTACTATATGGTTCTTACCATAAGGGCTAACAGTGACTCTCTTTTCCAACATATTCCCTGCTTAGATATTATCAGAACTTTCTAACCAAGATGTAGATGGAATACAGGCTCCACGTTCTAAGAATGGAGAAGGATGCATATTAGGCAATATTATACTCCTGTGTAAGGTGGAGTGATAGAGAAGCATACCCATTTCTCATCCCAAGGGAAGAGAGGAGGACTTGAATGAGCTGAAATTTTAAACAATGAGCGAGACTATTCTGTGTTGAACTGAGGAAAGGTTTCCAGCTTTCCAAGTGAGTTATGGTCTTTATAACTCAGACCCCCCAGCATACGAGGCTGCCACCAAATAATTCCAAGAGAGGCAAAGTTTGTCTTTATCGCCTTTCTACCTGCCATCCTCCTTTCTCTGCCCTCAGTTGCCTTTCAGTTTTGTTTTTTAAACAGCTTTATTGAAATATAATTAACATACCATGAATTCATGCATGTGAAGTGTATGTCATTGATTTTTTAAAATTCACCGATATGTGCAGCCATCACCACAATCTAATTTTAAAACGTTTTTATCTTCCCCCAAAGAAGCCTCATGCCTAATAGCAGTCACTTTCCATCACTCCCCCTTGCATACCCAGTCCTAGGCAACCAGTAATCTACTTTCTGTCTATAGATTTGCCTGTTCTGAACATTTTCTGTAAATGTGAGACCTTGTGTGACTGGTTTCTTTTACTTAAAGTAGTATTTTTCAAGGTTCCTTCATATTTTAGCATGTCTCGTTACTTCATTCTTTTTTATTGCCAAATATATTCCACTGTATAGATAGGATATACCACATCTTATTTATCTGTTCATTAGTTGATGAACTTTTGGGTTTTCACCTTTTAGCGTACAGTGAATAATGCTGGTATGAAAATTCATTTACAGGTTTTCATGTGGATATATGTTTTCATCTCTCTTGGACATGCTATGTTTCCCCTAAAATAAGCCCTAGTCGGACAGTCAGCTCTAATGCGCCTTTTGGAGCAAAAATTAATACAAGACCCGGTATTATATTACATTATTATATCATATTATATTAATTTTTGCTCCAAAAGACGCATTAGAGCTGATTGTCTGTCTAGGTCTTATTTTCGGGGAAATACGGTATATACCTGGAGTAGAATTGCTCAATCATATGAGTATGGTAGCTATGTTTAACTTTATGAGGAACTGCCAGACTGTTTTCCAACTCGCTCCACTGTTTTACATTCCCAGCAGCAGTGTATGGGAGATGTGATTATTCTACACCCTTGCCAGACTTGTTATTAACTGTTATATTTGATTATATCCATACTAGTGAGTGTGAAGTGATAATCCATTGTACTTTAGATTTACATTTTCCTGATGGCTAGTGATGTTGAACATGATTTCATGTATTTATTTACCATTTATATATCTTCTTTGGAGAACTATCTATTCAGATCTTTGCCCATTTTTTAAAGTGGGATATTTGTTATTGAAATGTAAGAGCTCTTTATATATTTTGGATACAAGCCCCTTATCAGGGATTTGATTTGCAAATATGTTCTTCCAGTCTGTGGGTTGTCTTCACTTTCTTGATGGTGTCTTTTAAAGCACAAAAGTTACTAATTTTCATGAAGTCGAATTTTTTTTTTTTTTTTTTTTACATCACTTGTGCTTTTGGGGTCATCTAAGAAACACTTGTATAGCCTAAGGTCATCACAAAAATTTATCCTGATGTTTTAAGAATTGTATAATTTATAGCTCTTATTTTTAGACTTAAGGACATTTTCATTCAATTTTTTGTGTATGGTGTGAAGTAAAGGTTCAAAAATCATTTTTTTGTTTCCCTAACACCATTTGTTGAAAAAAACTACACTTTACCCATTGAATTGTCTTGGCACTCTTGTCGAAAATCAGTTGACCATAGACATAGTTATTTCTGGACTCTCAATTCTTTTCCATTAATCTGTATATCTCTCCGTTTGCCAGTACCACACAGTCTTGATTATTGTTGCTTTGTAGTAAGTTTTGAAATTAAGAAGTGTGAGTATACCAGCTTTATTATTCTTTTTCAAGATTGTTTTGGTGATTCGGGATCCCTTGAATTTCCATATAAATTTTAGGATCAACTTCTTCATTTCTGTAAAAAAATAAGGAATTGGGGGCCGGCCCGGTGGCTCAGGCGGTTAGAGCTCCATGCTCCTAACTCCGAAGGCTGCTGGTTCGATTCCCACATGGGCCAGTGGGCTCTCAACCACAAGGTTGCCAGTTCGAATCCTCGAGTCCCGCAAGGGATAGTGGGCTCTGCCCCCTGCAACTAAGATTGAACACGGCACTTTGAGCTGAGCTGCCGCTGAGCTCCCAGATGGCTCAGTCGGTTGGAGCGTGTCCTCTCAACCACAAGGTTGCCGGTTGGACTCCTGCAAGGGATGGTAGGCTGTGCCGCCTGCAACTAGCAATGGCAACTGGACCTAGAGCTGAGCTGCGCCCTCCACAACTAAGACTGAAAGGACAACAACTTGACTTGGAAAAAAGGCCTGGAAGTACACACTGTTCCCCAATAAAGTCCTATTCCCCTTCCCCAATAAAATCTTTAAAAAAAAAAATGAGGAATTGTGTTGAATCTGTAGATCAATTTAGGGAGTATTACTATCTTAACAGTATTAAGTCTTTGATCCATGAGCATGAGATGTCTGTTTATTTAGATCTTACTTAATTTCTTTAAACAGTTTTTGAATTTTTGTAATTTTCAGTATACAAGTACTAAACTTCTTTGGTTCAACTTATTCTTAAGTATTTTATGCTTTGGATACTATTATAAATGGAATTGTTTTCTTAATTTTATTTTCAGATTGTTATTTAAAAGTTTATAGAAACACCATTGATTTTTGTGTGTTGATCTTACATCTTTCAGTCTTGCTGAACTCATTCTTTCTGCAGTTTTTTATAACTTTTTGCATTAAATAATGGACTTAATAATATACACTTTGCTTTTTAGTGTGTTAAAAGCTATGTTATTTTTCAAATGCATTTAAGCATTCTTTGATTAAAAGTTTCCTATTTCCTTTTTAAAGGTGTGATATTTCCTGTGAATGATGGGATCTTGTAAATGATTTTAATAATTTCAAGATGTTTTATATAAATTCTAGGGCTGCTAAATTATAAATTAATAACAAGTAAACTTGTATTTCTCATCTCAACGTTGAACGAACAATTTTTTTTAGTATGTAACTATTATATTTTATGATTTTTTAAGGTGTTGATGTACTTACGGAGTACTAATTGGGATACCCGGATTGCAGCAGGACAAGCTGTTGAAGCTATAGTGAAAAATGTACCTGAATGGAATCCAGTGCCAAGAACCAAACAAGGTGCTTTTAAGTGGAAAACTTGTTTGCAGTAAAAACCTAGCTGTAGAATTAACTATACTATACATTTTATATTTTAATATTTCAATTTTAATTTAAAGGCTTAATTTTCATGCTTTTAGGTATTGCCTTGTCAGGAAATGACATTGAATACGGTGATTTTCACATTTTTAAAAACTACTAGATAGACAAAACGTTTTCATATATACTTTTTAAATTATTAATTCTTCAGCATGGTTGATTATAGAGATTATTACTTCGCTCAAGGAATTTATGTCCGAAAAAAGAAATTAAATCAATACAAAATAAATATTTGAAATAGTCTATTTTTTGTTATTGCTGAAAGAATAGTGTAATTATTTTCTAAATTTAAGTACAATCATGTATAGATATATGAACAGGTCAGTGTTTAGTTTTCTATGTCTCCATTAGATAGCTTGTAGTAGACATTATTTTTCTGACTGCCTTTAATGATATTTAAAAATGAGTGTGTGCTTTTAAAAATGTGTAAAGGTGCACATTTTAATTAAGTGAAAATTTAATATGGTGCAACTCGGTTTCATTTTCAAGTCGCTTTGATAATACCACTTATAAGTCTTAGCTTGTCTAAAATTTTTGCTTTAATTTGCTGGCACCTGTTTTTTTGAGTGATTATATTAATTCGTCTTTTCTCTCATCAATGAAGTATACAACCAGAAGAAGTTATAACTTGTTTTAGAAAAGAGTATTTCTTTTCCAGCTTATTATCTGTGCTTATTTTGGTATATAGAAATATTATAACTCAGATTCTTTTTTTTTTACAAAACTTTATTAAATAAGTTACACTAGCATTAAAATTTATAGTAAGATTGCTTGTCATCACTAGAAAATTTAAAATACCTATGGCAGTTCTCCTTAAATCAAGCAATTATACTTTATAGATGAATTATATGTAAATGCCAGGTAAACAAACCATTAAGTCTGTGGACAATTACAATATATTTTGAAATTTATAATGGCATAACCTTTTTTTGGTAGGAATACAGAACATTTTATAGCTATTTTTAGGTCTCAGATGGATATATAATTTTAGCAGTTTACCAGGAGATTATAATTTGCTTCATATTATGAGAAGTGAGTTCTATTGAATGAGTAGTTGCTTTGTGTCCTAGATATTCCTCAGGTATAGGGAAGGATGATGCTTATTAATCTTGTTTATGAATATATTATGTGAATTGTTTGTCTTCCAATTTAGCACTATAATAAACTCATACTGTTACTGTGGTATTTTAAAACAATTTAACAGTAAGTGGAGACAGCATGATATTTAACATACATATTTCAACATGGGGATGCATTTCTTCATATAACGTCCTGCTTTTGTAGTCAAAAACAGCCATACATACACCCACTAATATTCTGATGGTTTGTAGGAGTTGAGCCACCAACTAAATAGTTTCTTCATAAATAACTAGAAGCTGATCATAAGTAAATTCTCAGTAGCTTTTCTACTTCTTTCACCTTTTACTTTTCTTAAAATATTACCCATACACTATAATGCTATTTTCTTTCATTTTACACTTTGACTATATCATCAAATTAAATATTTTTAAACCTCATCTAGAACCTACTTCAGAAAGTGCTATGGAAGATTCATCTACTACAGATCGATTGAATTTTGACAGATTTGATATATGTAGATTGTTACAACATGGGGCATCACTATTGGGATCTGCTGGTGCAGAATTTGAAGTACAGGATGAAAAATCAGGTATGTAGTAATCCTATAGAAGAAAATCTGAAATGCATTTGTTCAAACTAATGTATTACTTGGTATGCTATGTATCAGTCACGCAAAATCTAACATGTCGCAAAATATAAATTGAAGTTTGCATTTGGGGGTTGGGGGTGCTATGTGTGTAGAAGATAAGCAGACGTACTTGGGTTAAGCTACCCTAAGTATTTTTCTTCCCTTAAGTGAGTATATACTATATGCGTTGATAAGAGATACATATTAATATTTCAGCAGCCATTTTATTGTGGAATATAGGAATTACATAGTATTACCCAAGAGCCTCAGTTGAATAGTTTTAGCATCCAGTATTAGTGCAGATTGTGGTAGTGTTTTCACAGTTCTGGAAATCTGAGAGACTATATGATAATTTTCTTTTTATTGTGTGTTTTAAATATTTAAATAATTGGATCTACTCATGCTGGTGACCAAAGCAAAAAGTAAAAAATGAAAAATAAATCTTGGATAGGTAGTTGTCCCATTATCTTTAAACTTACAGAATCTATCTGGATGTAAAATAAATGTTTTGGCCATTCAAGATTGGTGCTTTGAATGGAAAAAACCTTGATGTTTTTAATGGATTTCTAAGTAAATAAGTTCTTGTGACTAAAACAAAAACAGAACAGTGTTTCGTTTTGTTTCTAATTAAATTGATCATTATTCAAAATACATCTGTCTAGCAAAGTTAATGAGATGATCTTCAATTTGTACATTTAAAAAAAAAGCCAAAAAAAAAAAATGCCAAGTACCCATTCATTTCTTCTTGCTCAATATAGTTTCTAGATCTAGTTTAATTATTTTTGGAGAAAATTAAGAGGAAAATTTAAGTTCCATAAAAGCATAGTTTTCCTAATAAGGAAGATAGAAGTCATTTCAAAAACTTGCCAATTTGAAAAAACTTATCTCTAAACAGTAAGTTTACTAATCTTAACTATAATCTTACTAGGGCATCCCTGGACATTACCAGAGATCTGTGGTCCTAATCCAGGAGTAAAAGTCAATGTCATTTAAAAAAAGAAAATGTGTTTGGGTCTTATTCTAGAGATTCTAATTTAATAGATGTGTGGAGAGCTCTAGGAAATTGTATTTAAAAGAAAAAACTCCACTTATGATTCTAGTATGTAACAAGGATTGGAAACCCCAATTTTCGGAACTCAGTTTTAAATTTTGGTAAGTCACAGCATGCTGAACAGTGCTCATTTAAAACACTATAATTTTTTTTTAACTATCTGCTCATCTATGTTTATTTTCTCCTATATACAAAGAATACATACTTGATTAGTGTAGGTGCTGGTCTGAGTTTCCTTTGCAGTTGTGTAGATTATTTTTCCCAGTAGGACTTTCGGTGGAACAAGAGGACTAACGGTGGGCTCTGTGTAAGTGTACTGGACTTGGGATCCAGCAGTCTTCACTTCTGAATCTCTAGTGTTTTTCCCTCTGGGTAAAGCAGCCTTAAAAATAGCTTTATTGAGATAAAATTCGTGTTTTGTACAATTCACCCATTTTTAAAGTATATAATTTTTAAAGTGGTTTTAATATATTCACAGATATGTACAGTCAATTTTAGAATACCTTATTGCCTAAAGAAGAAACCTCATATCCTTTAGTTATCACTCTTTTATCCCCCTACTTCCTTACCCTTCCCAGCCCTAAGCAACGTTCTGTCTCTATAGACTTGCCTATTCTGGACATTTCATATAAATAAAATCATACATATGTGGTCTTTTGTGACTGGCTTCTTTTACTTAGCAGAATGTTTCCAAGGTTTATCCATATTGTAGTATATATCAGTACTTAAATTTCATTTTTTTCCTAAATAGTTTTTACTATTATAGGATATGTCTGTTTTTTAATTGTGGTAGAATATAGATAACAAAAAATTTACCATCTTAACCATTTTTAAGTGTACAGTTCCGTAGTATTAAGGACATTCACGTGCAGCCAATCTCCAGAACTCTTTTCGTCTTGCAAAATGGAAATGTTATACCCTTTAAACAATTCCTATTCCTCCCTTCCCCTCCCCCCAACCCCTGGCAACCACTGTTCTACTTTTTGTCTTTATGAATTTGACTACTCTAGGTACTTCATATAAGTGCAATCAGTATTTGTCCTTTTGTAGCTGGCTTATTTCACTTGGTGTAATCTCCTCAAGGTTCATCCATGTTATAGTATGTGTCAGAATGTTTTTCCTTTTTAAGACTGAATATTGTTCTGATGTATGTTTATGTCACCTTTTGTTTATCCGTTCATCCATCAGTGCATACTTGGGGTTTCTTCTACCTTTTTGTTATTGCAAACAATGTTGCTATGAACTTCGGTATACAAATACTGTTTGAATTCCTGCTTTCAGTTCTTTTAGGTATATACTCAGAAGTGGAATTACTGGATCATGATAATTCTGTTTTTAATTTTTTTAGGAACTGTCATACTGTTTTCTGTAGTGGCTTCACCATTTTATATTCTCACCAGCAATGCACAAGGTTTCCAGTTTCTCCACATCCTTGCTGTGTTGGGGGCCTCATAACTCGTATATTAAATTAAGAATTTGCAGGTTACGACCTGGTGAATGAGGAGGCAGAAGCCACCCACCTGGGGTCAGAAAGTAGCTCCCTCAGCATATTTGCAGAAGTGAAAACCCCAGGGTTGTTTTGATTGAAGGCACACTTTCAATATACTCACGCAAATGAAATAAAGCCACAAGGGTTATGACTTACAGATCGCAGGAATGGAGAACTGTCTATTCAGATCATTTGCCCATTTTTAAAGTAGGATATTTGTTCTTTTATTATAGAGTTGTAAGAGTTCTTTTTATATTTTGGATACAAACCATTTATTAGGTATTTGATTTCTTCCAGTCTGCGGGTTATCATTTCACTTTCTTGATGGTATTCTTTGAAGCACAGAACTTACTAAGTTTGAAGAAGTCCAATTTATCTTTTTCTTTTGTTTCTCAAGTTTTTGAAGTCATATGTAAGAAACTATTGCCAAATCTAAGGTCATTTACCTCTTTGTTTTCTTCTCAGAGTTTTATAGACTTTATTTAGGTCTTACTATCAGGTATTTGATCCATTTTGATTTTGAGTTAATTTTTATATGTGTTATGGATCCAACTTCATTTGCATTTGGCTATCCTGTTGTTTCAACACCATTTTTTGAAAAGAACTATTCTTTCCCTACTGAATTGTTTTCGCACCCTTGGCTATGGACACATACTTTTATTTCTGGACTTAGTTCTAGGCCATTGATGTCTGTCTTTATGTCAATACCTCATTACTTTTGCTTTCTGGTAAGTTTTAAAATCAAGAAGCACTTCATCCAATAAGAGCTTACTCTGCCATTGTTAGAGGAGGATCATTATTGTTTTTTAAATGTTAAATTTTTTCCCAATAGTGTAGAACTGTCTCTTGCAACTTAGTTATTTTAAGCCCAAATTTTTATTTTTAAAATAGTACCTTTTGACCTGTTTTCCACTGAAGTTATAGGTTTTACTTGGGACATTCAAAATCCATCTACTTTTATGCCTTTATCTTTGTTATTTGGGCTATTAGGTCTACATCATCTCAGAATTCATCAAGGCCATGTTTGGAATAAACATGTATTTGTTGAGCTCTTTTTCTGTTGAATAAAATCTAGATTTTTTGGGTTTTTTTTTTAGCTTGGTTAGATCTTTCAGAGAATGTACAAGGTGTACCTATAAAATAAGATTTTTCTTTCCACAGGACTGGGAGCTCATTTTATATAAACTTGATAATTGACAGTACAACAAATGAGGGAGTCTCAGTGAAAACTCTTAGAGTGTTTTGTTAGCTAGAACACTGTTCCAGTCATGGTTAGGTAATATAGTTTATGACACATTTAGAGACTGTAAGCATGGTTTGTTTTATTGCCAGGCGGGGTGTTTTAATAGTTAATTTTTTTATTTTTCATTTTAGTTGAGTTTGATCTTCATGTATTAGAAAATATAACTAATGTGGAGGAAATGTATTTCTTTTCTATTTAAAGGTGAAGTGGATCCTAAAGAGAGGATAGCACGCCAGCGAAAACTATTACAGAAGAAACTTGGCCTTAATATGGGAGAAGCCATTGGAATGAGTACTGAAGAACTCTTCAATGATGAAGATTTGGATTATACTCCAACATCAGCAGCCCTTGTAAACAAACAACCTGTAGGTAAAACCTTTGTTTGTTTGACTAAAAGTAATGCAAAGGGCTTGCTTCATTTTGCTATGCAATTGCAATTAAAAAAAAAAAACAACTACTTTCCTTGATTCTGCTTGTTGTTGCTTAGTGCCACCATAATTTAGTATCTTCATAAATGAGATTTCTGGTGACAGATTTTACTGAGACGGAAGTTCAACCTACCTTGTAGACAGTGGACTGTTAGATAAAAGCTGCAGTGGATCTTTTATGAGCCACAGTATTGAGAGAGCCTAGTGGCACCTGTTGCTGTTTGCTTTGTTCTTTATTAAAGGAAAAGAAACTGAGAGGGTGGGAGATAGTATCACAGTCAGATATAATGACACTAGAAATCTTTAGAGCTATGATTCATCCTTTTATTTGAGAAAGTAACGTAATAAAAAGACTTTTAAACAATGCAAAAGGATATAAAATATGAAGTAAAAGAAGTTTCTTTCTAACAATTGATGGACACCCTTGTCCCCCACCCCATAGGCAACGCTTTTTGAGTTACTTGTACATCCTTCCTAAAATTGTACACACATGTATATGTGTCCTTTTAAGCCATGTTTACCTTTTCCCAGTACGTACACATTGATCACATTTTTTTTTGACAGCTTCATGCTATTTTATTTTATGGCTATACCATAATTTGCTCTGTGTTCTTCCTTTTTCCTGTATTCGTCCAATTCCCAATGGATGCTATGTGTTTCTTTCATTATGCCCCAGACTCTTTTTAAGCTCCAGTGAAAGCTTTGGCTTTCTTTTCAGAAAAATTCACATGCAAGTGAAATATTCCCTTTCAAGCTGTTCAGTTCTCTTTCCTCTTGCCCCTGCAATATCCTTTTAGGGTTCCATGGGCCCCCTTTAGAATTCCTGCTTTGTTGTTATGAAACCCTTCTCATTCCCTTGGGCTTTCCTGTTGCTTAAGTAGAAAATAGGCCTTTATAGTAGTAGTTCTCTAAACCATTAGATTTGTAAACTACATTGTTTAGGGTTGGAGTATGTGTGATGATAAATAACTTTTGCAGACAAGAAAAAAAAATTGCACATACCGAAGGGAAAAAGAAGAGTATAAAGAGGCAGAAAATATAATGGCAGGAAGGAATGCAAAGAAATGGGGTACAAAGGGAAGCATAAGAAGTAAATAACAGGGCCAGCCAGGTGGCTCAGGTGGTTGGAGCGCCATGCTCCTAATGCTAAGGTCGCCGGTTTGATTCCCACATGGGCCAGTGAGCTGTGCCCTCTACAGCTAAGATTGTGAACAACGGCTCTCCCTGGAGCTGAACTGCCATGTGCCGATGGCAGCTGACTACAAACAATGGCGGTTTGAATGAACCGGAGTAGGGGTGGGGGAGTGCGGTGGAAAAAGCAGGGAAGAAAATTGTGGTTAAAAAAAAATAACATAAGAAGTAAATAACAAATGAAGAAGAAAATGTAATAAAGAAGAACAAAAATGTAATAATGTGATCACAGTGTGGTAATTGGGCATGTTGTAAGAAAATGAATGGGCAGGTGTGTTAGAGAAAATAGTCTATATAAAGAATAGTTGGATATGTATTGGCAATAGCCAATTTAGGGTTTGCAAGATCCAAAGTTTGGTTGTCGTGGACCTTTGGGAGTTGTCATAGGCCCAACTAACCTATGGTTAGTTGTTACCATAGGCTTATCACTGTTGAATTGCCTTATCCGTGTACCAATGCTATCTGGACCAAGACTGTCGCATGGCATCCACACCAGTGACCCTAATTGGTTGTAGCTTGTAAATTTCACTTGAATCTTAATCAGTTAAGGGCAGAAAGGACTTTTAAGCTTGGGCTCAGAGCATTTCTATCTCATAGCTTTTATAATGTCTTCCCATGAGTAGAAAAGAGAGAAAAAACAGTAGGCAGTGAGTACTTAAGAGGAAGGGAGCTTATGAGCTAAGTTGACTATAGGATGCTGGCTGTAATATTTTTATTTTTTTCAGCAGATGATGATCAGTTTCTTTCATTGACATTCTTTATTCTTTTAGCTGGTATTATGGGTATTTTGAAATCTCATCTCTTCAAGTGAGTTAGGATCATACATTTGTGCCACATCTGTGACATAAGAAGAGTTAAGAAACACACGAGCATCTCTTGGGAACTGGAAGAATAGGAAAGGAAGAATAGAATTAAGCTGTCGAAAATAATGATCAATTTGTATATAGTGAAATTTATAGACTTACTCCTCTTCTGAAGCTGAGACTATGGATATTTATTTTAAATTTTAAAGGTCAAACTCAGTGTTCTTTTATTCTTTCAGACTCTCCAGGCAGCTGAATTGATTGACTCAGAATTTCGAGCAGGAATGAGCAATAGACAAAAAAACAAAGCTAAAAGAATGGCCAAGTTATTTGCAAAACAGAGATCCAGGGATGCTGTGGAAACTAATGAGAAGAGGTAGTAATCTTTTTCTGCCTATTCATTTAAAACAATATGCTGTATAGCTTAAATCTGTGTCTGCTTGATTTCTAAAATCATTTTAACTGTGGAGTACCATTTGGATTGTCTCGCCCAATTTTCAGAGTATTTACTATTACTAGGGAATAGGACAATTTCCACAGAAAAATCTACATATGCAGATTTTTTTCTTGCTAATTATGAGATAAAGTGAGGACTGAAGATTTTCCAAGTGGAGCATATTCCAGGCAGAGGGAATAAATGTAAATGCCTTAATCATGGAATATTCAAGAAACAGAAAGAAAGGCAGTATGGCTAGGATGGGTGGACAGAAGTGAAAGTAGTAAAGAGTGAAGTCAGAGAGATGATGGCCTAAGGGCCACCAGTTAAGAATACTGTACTCTTAAAGTGAGAACGGTTACAGTATTGCATCACCTGTTCCCTAGGCTGGGGGCTAACCAAATAACGGGTGATAATCCAGGTATGTTTACCTAGTCCTGTTGTTCAAGTCACCGTCCTCACTTTCGTAATGAGTTAATAAAAGTGGTATCTGTGTGTGGCTTGGAACAGCATTTCTCAAAAGGTAATTCAGAACAACCCTCCTTCAGAAGCATTTTGAGGGGCTGGTTAAAATGCAGATTCTTGGGCCCCACTTATCTCTATTAAATGAGAATCTGTAGTGGTATTCAAGAAATGCTTGAGTAATTGATGAATTAAACACATGGGAGCCTATGAAAATAAACTTATTGCAGATGACAGAAACTTTTTTTTCTTTCCATTCATATAAAGCTGAAAAGTGTTTATTTAAAAGCTAAGCACAAAGGGGGATAAATAATAAACATCTACTTGGTATAAATTTTTATTTGTGGCTTTTTTAAATATAAAAACTTGATTGAGCTTGTTAACTATAGGGTTTTTTAAGTTAACCGCTCATTAGGCTCATAGAGTTACCTGGTAAGTGTTTCTACTAGCTTCTATTTATGTAAGCACTTTTACCCAAATATTTGAATGTTGGAAATATTAGACTTTATTTTCAGAGTTTATGATTCATTCCACAAATATTTACTGAGTACAGTCTGTGTGCCAGATATTATTCTAGGCCCTCAGGATACTGTAGTGAGTAAAATAGGTAAGATTTCTGCCTTTGTGGAGCTTACGTTTTAGAGGGAAAGATAGATGAGGAACAAGATAAATAAGTAAATTGCGTATTAATGATAAGGAATAAGAAGGAATAAAGAGATAAAGCAAGGAATGAACATGTGAAATGTTTTGTGGGTAGAGACTTTGAAATTTTAGATAGGCTGTTCAAAGGGGTTCACAGAGGTGACTTTTCAGTAAACGTGAAAGAAGTGAGGATGCTAGGCTAGCTGGCTCTGTGAGTATCTGACAAATGCCTGGAGGTGGAAACATGCCAAACAAGTTCAAGGACAGTAAGATGCCCAATGTGGCTAGATTAGAAAGAAATAGGGTAAAAATAATAGGGAGTGAGATTAGGAAGGCTTAGAGGCTTAGATTTCTTTCATCACTTTATAGAAAAAAATCGTTGGCCAAATAAATTACACTATTAAGATTGGGGGGAATATTTATAGAAAATAATGTTGTATATACCTTACCGGTGCTAACTATTCCTTTCTGTTAATTCTGAATAGTTTTACTTGTCTTTTCCTTTGTAATATTTTATTAGACTAGCCTCAATATTTTTGGTCTTTTAGTCATGAAATAACATTTCCTCAGATTTTCTAGACATAGTTTTCATTTTTCTGTTGGCTTATGTCTATTTTTCAAGAACTAGGAAGGTTATAGTGTATCACTATATTAGAGTTCTCCAGGGCACAACAGCCTAAAAAAGTTATACTTGGGCCTGATTTAGGTTGTTAGACTAAGGGAATTTAAAATAAAAAGAGAAGCTGATTGTAGAGAGGAAGAAAAAAAAAGACTTGTTAAATTTGAGATCTAATTTGAAAGCAAGAATTCATTGACCTATTTTACATTCGTCAATAAGAGTAACATATATTTTGTTCAGAAATTAAGTGGTTAATCTTTATTAGTTGATACGTGAAATTTTAAATAAACCATATAAGCCCAATATGGCTAAACATTTGTTCAAACAATGCATTCTCTTATTCATTGTGGTTCACATTATACACTTTTTAAATGGTGACTTTTATTTTTTAGCAATGATAGCACTGATGGGGAACCAGAAGAAAAGAGACGAAAAATAGCGAATGTTGTTATTAATCAGTCTGCAAATGATTCCAAAGTCTTGATTGATAATATTCCAGACAGTTCTTCCTTAATTGAAGAGGTACTACTGAAATGTCCTAAAGTGTCCTTTGAAATTGTTTATAATTTTTTCATACTAATTTGTTAGTAGATAGTATTTAATCTGTCAATTGAAAGAAATTTTATTAAAAATTTTGTATCTTCATTAGTAAAAATTTTAGTTATTAATATTTTTAAAACCTGATTGTTATTAATTGACCTACAAATAAGTACACTTTTTTAAATTAATTAAACCATTAGCATAAAATAGACCTTTTGAATTAGTAATATTGTTTTTCTTATTCAGACAAATGAATGGCCTTTGGAAAGCTTTTGCGAAGAACTTTGCAATGATCTTTTTAATCCCTCCTGGGAGGTAGGATTTCTTCATTACAATTTCTCTCTAATTTGATCGGCAAGAATTCATTGACCTGTTTTACGTTCATCAGTAAGAGTAGTAAGATATATTTTGCTCAGAAGTTAAGTGGTTAATCTTAATTATTTGATACACGAAATTTTAAATAAACCATATAAATGAATATGGCAAAACATTTGTTCAAATAATAGATCCTCTTACATTCATTGTGGTTCACATTATCCTGATTTACTTTTTAAATGGTGACTTTTATTTTTTAGCAATGATAGCTTTATTTTCTTTGCTAATGAAGGGAACCATGTCAAGCACAACCTATCTTTTCACGGTCCTTATTCTTCCCTTGTGTCCCTCAGGATCGCTGGTCAGGGTACTTAATATCAGTCACCTTCTAAGTAGAAAACTTTGGACTGATTTTCACCTTTCATACGCTTTTTGGTGTATTTCTTTAGTGAATTGTTTGTTTCATTCTTTTAGCTATAATATCTCTCCCAGACAGACGTTTCCTTTAGATGTAGACAGTTTTGATTAAAAGCATTAGTTTCCACACCAGCTTTTTGGCCTCAGAAATATTTCTTCAAAGAAAACCTTTAACAGGTCCCATTATGTAAAAGAGATGAAAGTGAAGTTCCTCTGATTGAAGTTGAGAGTTGGTAGTTTCAAACTATTTTGTCCCACTTCGCTTGGCCTTTGAGTAATTGAAAACAACACTAGTTTGGAATACCTTTTAGCAGCCTTCCTGCTCCTTGATGTACTTCTATTTAAAGCTATTCAAGCCTCGACTGAACATGGGGTCTTGAATAAGTGGGTGCAGTGTCAGTGGCCCGTTTCTTCCCTCCAGATGACACTTCAGAAGGCTATAGGGCTTCGGTGAAGTATTAGTCATAAGCTATTTGATTTGAATTGTCTTCCTTTGACACTTAACACTGGAAGCTTTAGAACTTAGCTTTGATGCATGTATTTCTAAAATATTGATGCTGGGGCTGTAAAGAACAATATGTGATACTTTCTTTCTGCTCCTTTGCTTATCACAGCAATATCACATGCTAAATGCAAGTAGACAATAGAGGAGGGACAGCCAAATGGATAATATCTCGGGAGGATTTTAGAATAGCTATTTTTCTTAGCTTCATTAAAAAAAAGTTCCACATAAGCAAAATTATAAAATTCATATATGTCATTCTTCTTGGATAATAGAAGAAAAAGACATTCTTGTGAAGTGCTACTTAGTTTATTCTAACTTCTTAAAAATCTAATAATTCCTTTTTCAAATTGAAGAAAAGTTAAACTCAGTTTCTTAAGCATTTAACCTCTGACATTTGCTTCTTGGTTCTTTTTAGGTTCGACATGGTGCAGGCACTGGCCTTAGGGAAATCCTTAAAGCTCATGGTAAAAGCGGTGGTAAAATGGGAGATAGCACTTTGGAAGAGGTAAGTAGTAAAGCAGCAATTATTGCCAAGTTCCAGTTACTGGTCTCTCTTTCCAAGTCAGGGAAGTAACAGAGCATGTGCCATGAAATAGAAATGAGAGGTAAATAAGAAGAAATAAGGAAAAGTGATTATGAAGAAAAAAATAAAAAGTTTAGGAAGAAGTCTATTTACAGATGGGAAGAATGAGTTCAGGGAAAAGAGATATTCAGACACATTGAGTGGAAAAATGTATAAGCAAAAGTATTTGAGCAGGATATAATGGATTGGAAAGGAGAGTAAGAGGTATAAGAGGATAGGTTAGAGGTCAGTGAGCAATAGAGACACTGGTAATAGGATAGATAATAGATAAATGACAGATAGAATTGATATTAGAGCAACCTTAAGTAGTTTCTTAATTTCTCTTGGAGCTCAAGGAATATAGAATTCATGAATTTTAAAGATGTTGCTGTAGTATATGTGAATCTAATTAATAATCAAAGTTGAGACTCTGATATATTTTGGTGGTTGTTCCTATAGCTATTAATAAAATAATCCATCCCAATATTTTAGTTTCTGTTTTGGACCTAATATATTTCCCCAACCCCTAATACAAAGTGTGATCTTTGTTATGAAAAATTGATTGTTTAACAGATGATTCAGCAGCATCAAGAGTGGTTGGAAGACTTGGTTATTAGACTCCTTTGTGTTTTTGCATTAGACAGATTTGGAGACTTTGTTTCTGATGAGGTAAGTATCACCTAAGGGAGGCTTTGCCCAATCAAATTTCAGATTCAACAAAATAAGTTTTTTGCAAATAGGAGTTTTCTTTCTTTCTCATTTGTAGGTTGTGGCACCAGTTCGTGAAACTTGTGCCCAAACATTAGGTGTGGTGTTAAAACACATGAATGAAACAGGAGTTCATAAGACTGTGGATGTGCTGCTTAAGTTACTTACACAAGAGCAATGGGAAGTTAGACATGGTGGTCTACTGGGAATAAAATATGCCTTGGCAGTTCGTCAGGTAAACACTTCAGTTTTTGAAGCATATATGGAGAGTATTTTCCCCTCTTAGTTTATTTTCATTAATAATATGAAAAGGCCCTAGATACTTTGTGTTACAGATAAGCCAGCCCTTCAAGATTTTGCTTTCATGAGGTAGTGTCATAGAGATAGGTGATGCTAATAAGAATTTAAGTACAAATCTAAAGATGATTAATTAGGTTTGGAAACCTTTTCCTATTTCTTAGCAGGACCAATTCTAGGTGAGATGCCATTGTGATCACAGGAGTGGACTCTGTAGGCAGACTGTGTTGGAGAACTCGAAAAGAGAGTGGATTGGAATAATGAGAAACAGGAAGAGGCTGGCTTTCCCTTCCCTCTTCTCTCATACCTTTTTGGTTGTCAGTGGGATTAAATGAGAAAAAGAAGTTAAGGTTCTAGTACCAGGAGTATGTTTGTGTGCGTGTGTTCACACAGGGAATTCATAGTCTTACCTTGAGAGGATGTTCTGATGTTTTAAGTCACACTGAATAATAATGGACGTAATACTGTTGTAGTCTTTTTCAAATAGGATTAACTGCATAGGCTTCTACTGATGTTATTTTTCTTTTCTGTTTGTGATTCTTTTTAAATAAAGATTAGAATTTATGTTTTCATATGGCAAATTTAATAAAAAATGTTTAAGCACAATATTTGTCCTACGGAAAATTAATCTATTTTGATGTACTGTTTTATAGGATGTGATTAATACTTTATTGCCTAAAGTTTTAACTAAAATAATTGAAGGACTCCAGGACCTTGATGATGATGTCAGAGCTGTTGCTGCAGCTTCATTAGTACCTGTGGTAGAAAGCCTTGTGTATCTTCAGACACAAAAGGTAAATTTAATATTTTTACATTTTCTTCCATTAAAGCTTGTTTACATTTGGGGTGTAGAGTATTAGGAAAAACATTGAGTACTTTTTTCTCCTTCATCCTCCATTTTTTTGTGACAGATGTGTGCAATCTCGATTATACATTATCCTTGGGAAAAGTGAATGTGTCTATTAATCTACTTCCCATTCATGTACACAATATGTAAGGAACTTCCCTGAGAAGAAAGCAAACTTTTCTTCTTTATTTTACTCCTGGTTTTTAGACATAAGAGATTTTTGTTTGTTTTGATTTTGGTTTTTAAATCTGGTCTCCTTTTTTGAAGTGCATCTTTTAAGGTCTATCTGACTTTCCTGTGTGTTATCAAATCCCGAATACATATATTTAGGAGTGCAGCAAGTAGTATTTTAAAACTGAAATTTGTTTTTGTGATGATTAGTACTGTTTTAAATAAATTAAAATTAGAGGGTCCTGTCTGATGTGTCTCTACTGTATTGTTTTCAAAGTTTAGTTTTTTACATAAAGTGAAGTATTGACTATCTTATTTCCTGAATTCTCCCTCCCATTATGCGTCTGATTAGGAAGGGAAGTGCAGAGTAGATGGTGAGTGACATTAAAAAGAGGGGTAGAGGGCTGTTAAAGGCAAATAATGTCTCCTTAACTCTGCTCACAACTGGCACTATCCAAGGTCATTGGGATTATATGTGTTGTTGAATCAGTACTGACTTCTGCGATACAATTTTGTGTAAAATTAATAACTTTTCTTGATAACTGATCTTATAGGTACCCTTCATTATAAATACATTATGGGATGCTCTTCTGGAACTGGATGATCTAACAGCTTCAACAAATAGTATTATGACTCTTCTTTCATCCCTGTTAACTTATCCTCAGGTCCAACAATGCAGGTAATTATTTCTAATTAGTGGAATAAAGTATAAAGTGTTTAGATAAATTTCCAAATTATTAAGTCTTAAAGTACAATAGTCTAGCCCCTTTAAGAACATCATTGTAAGTTGGGGATGGGATCGACTACTGTTTTCAGGAGGCCTTTTCTTCTTTACTATCTAATGACCAGCACATTTGAGGCAGGAGTTTAAAAGGTCGTATTCTTTTACACTTGGTTTACTTCAGTTATAGAATTCTTCATCTAAGTCCTCCTATAATAGTTGACTTTAGAAATATAATTATTGAATATTATTTTCACCTTTACCCCTAGAATATAGAATTTTAACCTAATTTAGTGACGTTTAGTTAACAGAATTATCATTGAGCATCATCATTACATTTTCCAAAATTTGCTGCTCTGTGAACTTTCTCTTTATAATGTTCATTTCAACTCTTGATTTCAAGAATTACTCATCAGGAAGGGAATGCATAATAATATAATATAATGTCCAAAGACAGAGATTGGGTAAAGCAACTAACATAAGTCAAAACATTTAAAGTGTAACCTATTTTCCTGACCTGATATGTGAAATGAAACTCAGTTGATTAATGTCTTTTAGACTGGCTCCTGAATGTTATTGTTTCTATTAATAGTATCCTTGGAGATACAGAAGAAAAAATTCATATGCAACTTTAAAAAAAAAAAAGCACAGATGGGAAAATTAATTACTGTTGTTAGTCTAGTGAGGGTGTTCAGTGAATGTTCATATGATTATGATTATAAATGATTTCTGGCTCTGTAGATGAGTCTATTACCAAAGAAAATCATAGATACATGAAAAACATGTAGAGAATGTTTCAAATAATACTGACGTACTGGTAGTACTTCAATGTTAAATTTAGGCTAGTTGGACAGCCCACAAGTTGGAAGAGCAAAATAAGTGCCTATGAAAGCAAATGAAGAGAAAGATTGAGGTGGTGGTATATATATGAGATTTCCTAATTTTCATATGCCTTCATAAATAAAATCTCTGGGGAATAAATGAGTTAATCTATGTGAAACCCTGCTCAAGTTGCAAAACACAACAGTTTTTAAGTACCCTTAGTTAGGGGGTGGCACATTTTTTTCTTTGAAGGCAGATAATGATATTTTTGGCTTTGTGGGCCATGTAATCTCTGTCAAAACTACTCAGCTCTGCCATTGTAGTACAACAGCAGCCATAGACAATAAATAAAGGAATGAATGTGCCTGTGTTCCAATAAAACTATTTAAAAAACCAGGCAGAGTGGATTTGGACTGTAGGTCTTAGTTTGTTGACACCCGCCCTAAATAAAGGACTTGGGTTTTTTTTTTGTTGTTTTTTTTTTTTAATTACCAAGTAGATAGTGTCAGGAAAGCTGCATAATGTAAGAAAATGAAAGAATGTAGTGAAAATTCTGTTAATTCAATGTGAAATAATGTAGATTTTGATTTTGTTTTTCAAAATTGCCTTATTAGAAAATTTGCTTCATACATTGTGATATTTGGTAGATACTTTCCAGCTTATGTAAAAAGAAATGCAGCACGTCTTTTGGAGCATGAACAATTATACTACTAACAAGACCTTGTTATAATGTTTTTATATATTTTGAGTTGGTTTTGTCTGTGTGTGCATGTGTACTAAATGTGTAAATTAATGTAAGAAGTGATGTTTATACAAACTTTCAAGTAATGAAAATGTTAAAAGGTAGGCCTCCTGAGAGGAACCACAAAAGAACAGATAAATAGTTATACTGATATATTCTTTTTTATTCATATCTTCTACAGAGGTGTATATATTTCAAATCCCACTTATAAGTCATTTCCTAATTCCAGGTGACTTTTACAAATTATTCATGGATGTGACAGGAATCCTCAGGTCCAAGTTGTTAACCTAGATGCTTGCTTTCCCATTTAAAATCTGTAAGAAAGAAGAGTTTTCTTAACTTAGTAATGCTAAATCAGGATTAAAAAATTTCAAAGCTACTATCACACCACCTCTTGCTCATTAGATACATGGCAGAGATGGCCTCAAAGGGGGATGTAAGTTATGTGCATCTAATGGCTACCGATTGGGGTTAGCCGTGGGAAAGGGGTAAGGATTAGTAATCCCGTAAGACACATGTCCCATTTTCCTAAGTAAGAACAGGTTGAGAATAAGGGCAGTTATATTGGAAAATTCTAATTTGATAAAGGTAATTCATGACATTAGTGCCACAGACGAACCTAATGTTAATATTTCTACTACTTTTTATGACTGTTTGCTCCAGCTATTCTTGTGCTATAACAGTTTTGAATGAGGGTGTTAAATGAATGTTCATATGAAAATTGTATTATCTGTTAGGAATTTATTCATCAAAAAAAGATACTAGACCCACAAGGAAATGATATTTAAATAATGTATGAACAGAGTTTCGACTGAGAATGAGTAAGATTAACTTGTATCTTCTTTATTAGTATTCAGCAGTCACTCACAGTTTTAGTTCCACGTGTCTGGCCTTTTTTGCATCACACTATATCCTCTGTTCGAAGAGCAGCGTTGGAAACTCTGTTTACGTTATTGTCAACACAGGACCAGGTAAGAAGTAATAACTATATAGTAATCTTGAAATTTATATAAATTTTATAAAATAAATCAGACCACCAGGTTACCCTTGCTACGTTTCCAAAGACAGGAGAATGCTGGGCCTACTAGAAATGGTATAGTGACCATGTAGACACATAAGAATATAATCACCATGAGGGCAAAAATATTTTAATATTTTGCTCTAGGTTGTATTCCTAGCACTTGGAATAGTGCTTAATATATAGGATGCTCTCAGTAAATATTTGTTGAATGAAAGATTGAATAGTCCCTTCCTTTCAAAGACCTGTCTTTGCTTACTCTGTATGGTAATTGGATGGTTGACAGAACCTGTCCTAGGTTAGAAGGCTGAATTTGAAGCTCTGCAGGAAGTAAAGACTAGTGATGACATTGTTAGGCATTGCCTCCTCTTAAGGATTACTCAGTCCTAAAAGCATGGTATTTCCAAGGATAGTATACTTCAGGAGTCACACATTAAATGCCTACGGAAATCATTCAGCAAATAATCAATGTGTGTGTGAATGGAAGCTGTGATGACCCTAGGAGTCCTTCCCCTGTCTATAAAAGGCTTCACATTTCTATTTTTCAAATAGTCCTATAGGTCAAACGAAATACCAGATTTTAGGGAAATATAAGGAATCTGTTCTTCTATCATGTTGTTATTTATAGGTACTACAGTTTGAGCCAGTGCTCTTTAAAAAGCAGTGGTTAACTTTTTTAGACAACAGATTATAGTATGAATAAATGTCTCTTTTCTGTTCACTAACCATGCATTTCTGTGTGAATTAGGAATATTCCACATAGACTTTAATCTGCAGCATGATATTGTGTTGCACTTCTGTGGATCAACATCTGTGAATTTTATTTTGCATTATCTTCTTAATTTTTGTCTAGTCAGAATCTCCTGAGGAAAAACTATCAGGTCTGTTCTATAATCCTCAGTTGATCAGGCATGGGCTGATACTACAAAACTGGCATACGTTGTTCTGAATTTTCACTTCATTTTTGTTTTGCTTCTGTGGTTTTTGCCTAAATGTTTTATATATAAGTACTGAATTCTTAAATTTACTTTGGATAGTCCTCTTGAAGTTATCAAATGTCTTCCCTTCGCATTTTTCTTTTTTTCCTTCTTACTTAAATAGACTTACTTAAAAGCAGTTTGAGTTTTACAGAAAAATTGAGCAAAAGGTATACAGCTCCCATATGGCCGCAGCACCCCCCCCCCGCCGCCCCCCGAGTTTCCCCTATGGTTAACATCTTGTATTAGTGTAGTACATTTGTTACAATATTAACCAATATTGATACATTATTGTTAATTCAAGTCCATAGTTTACATTAGAGTTTACTCTTTGTATTGTACATCCTATGAATTTTGACAAATGTACAATGATAGGTATCCACCATTAGAGTATCCTACAGAATAGTTTTACTGCCCTAAAAAATATTTGTGCTCCACCTGTGCATCCTTCTTTTCCTCCCTCCAAACCCTTACCAACCACTGGTCTTTTTATTGTCTCCATAATTTTGCCTTTTCCAGAATGTCATATAGTTGGAGTCATATCGTATGTAGTCTTCTCAGATTAGTTTCTTTCATTTAGCAGTATGAAATTAAGGTCTTTTCGTGGCTTAATAGCTCATTTCTTTTCTTTCTTTCTTTTTTTTTTTAATTGGGGAAGGGGAACAGGACTTGATTGGGGAACAGTGTGTACTTCCAGGACTTTTTTCCAAGTCAAGTTGTTGTCCTTTCAGTCTTAGTTGTGGAGGGTGCCATTCAGCTTCAAGTTGTCCTTTCAGTCTTAGTTGTGGATGGTGCAGCTCAGCTCCAGGTCCAGTTGCCGTTGCTAGTTGCAGGGGGCGGAGCCCACCATCCCTTGCGGGACTAGAGGAATCGAACTGGCAACCTTGTGGTTGAGAGCCCGCGCTCCAACCAACTGAGCCATCCGGGAGGCAGGTCAGCTCAAGATGCAGTGTTCAATCTTAGTTGCAGGGGGCAGAGCCCACCATCCCTTGCGGGACTCGAGGAATTGAACTGGCAACCTTGTGGTTGACAGCCCACTGGCCCATGTGGGAATCAAACCGGCAGCCTTTGGAATTAGGAGCATGGAGTTCTAACCTCCTGAGCCACCGGGCCGGGCCCGCATTTCTTTTTATTACTGAATAATATTTCATTGTATGGCTGTACCACAGTTCATTTATTCACCTATTGAAGTGTATCTTGCTTCTTGTTTTGGCAATTATGAATAAAGTTTTAAACATTCATGTGCAGGTTTTTGTATGGGCATAAGTTTTCAGTGCACTTGGTAAATACCAAGGAACATAATTGCTGGATCATATGGTAAGATTATATTTAATTTTACAAGAAAATGTTTTCCAAAGTGGCTGTACCATTTTGTATTTCCATCAGCAGTGAATAAGAGTTCCTGTTGCTTCAGAGTCTCATCAGCATTTGATGTCAGTGTTGTGGATTTTAGCCTTCCTAATAAGTGTGTGATTGTTTTAATTTGCAATTTCCTAATATAGGATGTTGAGCATCTTTACATATGCTTATTTGCCATCTGTATCTCTTTAGTGAAGTGTCTGTTCAGATCTTTGGCCTATTTTTAAATTGGGTTGTCTTCTTCTTGACTTTTAAGATTTCTTTGTACGTTTTGGATATGAGTCCCACATTGTTCTTATTTAGCCTTTCTAAGGTGATTAAACCACCTCAGGGTCTTTTTAACTTACTTTTGTGACTTTTTATTATTTAGTAATATCAACTTTATTTACATTATTAGGGAATAAGGTATTTTATGTAAATGAATTTTATAAATAATTAGAACATGCTTTTTCTTGCTACCAAAAATAGTTGTTGACTATTAAAATGATTCACACACCTGATCATCATCCTAAAGTATTTTAAACATATGATAATATTTTTTGATGAATCAGTCTTATGTATCGGTCATTAGTTTTTACACTGTGCATAATGTAGTATACTGTGGGACTACTGAGATACATAAGAATCACTTCTCTCAGTGATTGAATTATTCTTTTTTAATTGCTTTTTCCTAGTTTTTCTTTTTTCAGCTGTCAATTGTGATTTCTCACTTTTGTTAGTCTTATAATGTGATGTCTCCTCCTGTGTTTTAAAATTTTTACAGTTTGGATAAGATCACAAGATTGTTCCAAATCCCATGTCAAATTTTTTAGTCCCTCAATGATTGTTGATATTGGCTATTAAAATTACATGGTTGTGAAAACATATATGTTCTGAATTATGTTGTTTTTCTTATCCCTGGCTTTTTATTTTGTCTTTTGAATTTGCCTTTGCTGGCTTTTAAATGAAGACTTTGGCCATAGCACATATAAAGAATTGATGATGATGACTATTATTTTTCATACCAGAACTCTATTGTCTTTCTGCTTTGTGGTCAGTGATTTGTGGCCTGTCAGTCACCACTTAAGCATAGGCCCTCAATAGTTATTAAACAAATTTGTGTAAAATTCTATGCAGGGTGCTTTGGGAAATTAAAAAAAAAAAGTCCTCTGTGGTTCTTTGGAAAAATTTACAGTATGATTGTGATAAGACTCTTACATGATAAGTTTAATAACCTCTGCAAAGAGTTAAATAATGAAAGACCAGAATATGAAAGGTGTCAGGAAGCAGCATTGAAGGTTAGACTAAGTGCTGAAAGATCAAGAGGATTCAGGTGACAAGGTTAAAAAAAAAACTAATCTTCCCTTATCTCTCCCTATAATGGTATCACTAAGGAAATTTCCTCTTGTTTCTATCTAGCCTTTATCTTCACTGTATCTCTTTACTGAAAATCCTACTGTCTGTAAAACTTAATATTGATGTATAATAGATTACTTTGTGTTTTGTTACTGCCCTGAGCCTTGCTCTCCAGTATCCTCACCATTAAAAACTATAACCGTGGTACTTGTCACACAGTCTCAATACCTTTTGCTTTTGGCTCCTACTTAAATCCTTTATTATTTTTGTTTGATTTTTGTATTCTGCTTTTTCAAGTAATAGTACAAAGTCAAATTCTTTTAGAAAACTTTTTTTTACTATTACCACCTAATTCCTTTTTTTTTTTTTTTAATTTTGGGATATTTTTTAAATAGAAAAAAAAGTCAGTGAATTCTAAAACAACATTCATATATCCATCATCTGTAATTGGCATTGTTATAATTATGTCTTATTTGCTTCAAGTTTCTATAATCAGAATATTAAGAATATGTTATCCCCTTTGAACATTACCTGTTTTCTAATTTGCTCACACTCTTCATTCTATATATTGAAAATACTATCTTTCTTTCCCTGGTAGTTTACTCCTTAGGATTTGTAACCAGGTTTTGTATCTTTAGTTTCAACACAGTCATAGAATTTCTGTAAGGGGAGAATTTGAGTTAAGTCTCAGGATAATTTGGAGGATCATAGCCTCAGTTATTTGCAAACTCTTAGTAATTTTGTCACTGCCTACTATATTAGAATTGAATTCCTGTCTTTTTTGGTCTTCTATTATTTGGCTCTTGTCAACCTTTTCCCTTACTATTTCCTAATATATAACCTGGAGTCAAAGTTTCCCGAGTGTATCCCTGTATCCCAACTGTAACCATGTTATGTTCATTTGATCAAACTATCTTTGCATATGACTCATTACCTGCCTTTTTATCACCACCTCCGCCTCGCCAGCCCCCCCACCGTCCTTCCTAAATATTAGTTCCCTGTCTTCCTCTTTGTATCTTTCCTTCAGGGAACACGTCAAATCTCTAGTGCCACAAAGCTATTCCAACTTCTGCAACTCACTGATTTTTCTTCATCTGAACCATTGCTTAAAGTCATTATTCAGTGAAACACTTATTTAATGGTTATTGTTAATCTTGTGATCCCAGCAATGTTATTTGCTTTCTGCAAAGATATCAGAGTAAACCATGTCTGATGCTTTTATCTGTTATTGTATTCCTTTCCACGCATTGCCAGATCATTATTATTGATTGATTTATAACCACTGAGCAAACTCTTTTGAAATCCAAATCCATTATTTCTTATCTGAATTTCAAAACACATTTGGCTCCAGGGAATTTGGACCAGAGATGACAGACCTGTGGTGATGATAAAATCTACTCTTACTTTAACTTGCCAAAAGATCACTTAACAGAGAATTGGGGTTTTAACCTTAGCTCTACCATTAGTTCACTTTATGACCTTGGTCAAGTTTATTTAACCCTTCTGGTGATAATCTGTACCCAGCCTTTCTCAGAGTCCTATGGGCCAAATAAGATAATTGTATATGAAAGTACTTTAAAAGTGTTAATAGTATACAAATATAAATAATTAATAGTACAGATAGTAAGAGCAATAAGTAACACTTCCACTTCTCGGAATTCTTTTCTAACAATTTGGAAATCTTATTTATGTTCTGGGTGTAAGAATTATACTGAATTGTAGTAATAATAGTTCAAACTATTATTGAGGGATTACTATGTGCTATGAACTGTTAGGCACTGTGAACTGGTAAGCACTTTACATGGGGTGGCTACTCCATTTCCTATTTTTCAGGTGAGGGAGCTGATGGTCAAAACTTAAGAAACTTTCCCAAACTCATATAGCTACACAGCTCACAGTAAGCAGCTCAACTCAGATTCGGATCTAATTCTGGCTAACTTTCAACTCTTAATTTTACATGGAGACAAAGTGATTTAAGTGTCTTATTGAATTGCTTTCCCACTTTTAAATCTGAAGTCATGTTAAGTACAAAATGAAAAAATGAATTTCATCTCTAAATTACTAGTAGCTCTATTCTGGTTTTAGTTTCTAACTTCTCAACTTATTCCTCTCAATAATTCCAGGGTAATATGATGAGGCTCAGCCTGGCTGTGGCTCAGTGCATCAATACCTCATAAAGACTGATGACTCTGTTCCCTTGAAAGTGTTTTATTTAAAAAAAATTACTGTATTAATCTTTGGTAATTTTTTGTTTTGTTTTGTTTTATAAAACTAGAAGACTTTATAAGGAAGATATCCTTAATTTTAAAATTTATTCCATCATAAGTATGTATGCAAGCATATACATCTGTAAAATGTCCTTTAATAGAATTACAGTTAATACAGTTATTTATGAATCTTACTTCCATTGGACTTCTCTGTGACACATCCCTGTGCCTTTATCTGTGATGTTAACAAGTAAAAGTATTTGCATGCTTGGCTTCTTGGGGATCATGAAATAAGAACTCTTAAGGAAACCAAACTAGTTTCATTTGGTAATGACTTAAAAATCAACTTTTTTTAAGTCTTTTTTTTTTTGCTAAAGTCATTGAGTAACATTTTTTGCTAAACTAGCAGCTTGGCAATCAAAGTGAAGGAATTTACCACTTCTTTTTCTTTTCTGTATTCTCTCTTTAGTCTATGACTGTTTATACATGCAAGAGTGTATCTGTGAATGTGTATGTCTATCAGTAAACTACTTTACTGAAGTATCTAGATGTTTAGTGTTGATAACTACTAACTTATTAGCCAGAAGTTGACTCCACGATATAGGAAGGTATGCTTCTGTATGTTAATCTCTTGTTTAGCCATGTTCTGCGGACTGGACCAATTTTTCCATTCCATTTGTATCACAGTCACTTTGAGTCATTTCAGAATTTCAGTTACTAACACATACAGCATTGATTTTTTTTTTTGAAAGGCAGGCTTTGGCATGACACTTACATTTAGCACGAAGATATACAGGAGACTGAGTTGGAATCTGAGGCATACTTAATCCAGAATGTAAGAAAATTTAACATAATGCATATGTAGTGAAGGAAAGAAAGATCAAAAGAATAGACTTGACTAAGACTTTGGCTTTAGAAAACATTAGCATAATTAGGTTTGGTCAGAGTTTATGAAGATATGAAAAGGGGAGACAAAGTGTAAATACTTAGCTGACTTTCGATAGATACGAATGGAACAAGGCATTATAAGTTGTCTAAATATAGAATTATCTTTTTTTTTTTTTTTGTGGCAGTGGGCCAAAATAGGATTTCATGCCAAATTAGCAAAAGAATTCCATGTGAGTCATCACTTTGTTGTAGCTTTTTTCCATGTTGTAGCTTTTTTCCAGATTTTCTTCCCAGCAACCCTAACTCATTTGCTGTGGAGATGGAAATTATGATTAATTTTCCTGCAAGCAGGAATCAGGTGTTCATGCTAATGGTGATCTGATTGCTGCTTTTCTCCACATCCACCCATTTTGTGGGAATGCTTGTGGAAAGATAAAAGAGGGGACATAGCAAAAGGGTACTGGCAAGATCTCACCCCACCTAAGATGCCAATTTTGCCAGTGAGGGATGTCTCGCCAACTACAATTTTGGGAAACTTTTTATATTACCAGTTATTCCCTGTGACTTTGGACCATTTTCCACAAGAAAGATGGATTTATTCAACAAATATTTTAGTGTCTACTACGTGCCTACAGTTTTCTAGATACTGATCAGTAAGACACAAGGTCTCTCTCCTTCTCTATAGCTTAAAATAGGAAACTAAACAAGACAGGAGAAGACAGACAAGCTCTAATAACATAATGAGGTAAGTATCTGGTAGGGGAAGTAGATGGTGCTGTTGGATCTTAGCTAGTGAGGTGAGTGAAGATCAAGGAAGGTATCCTGCTAAAAATGAAGTTTAAGCTGAGACCTTAAGGATAAGTGGAATTTAAGCTGGTGAAGAGCAGTGTAAGAGGCAGAGAAAGGTACAGTATGTGAAACTCTGGAAGCAGGAGAGAGCATGATGGCAGTAAAGAGGTGAAAGGAATTGGCCTGGCTGGACGATAGTGTGAGGGAGTGTATCGATGGCTGGAAGTTTCACCTTGATTTTCAGGTACAGTGAGACATCTGATAACTTATTCCTGTTTGTTCCCAACTCTCCTATTCTCGGTTCCAGGAAGGCAGAACACAGGAGGAAACGTCAATCTGAATAAAATAGCTAGGAAGACACTTCCCCATCCGTGGCAGTCAGACTAACTGCCAGTCATTTCCCTGAGTAATTACACAAATGGGGACTACATTCAGCACTAACATGAAGTGCTAATATTGTGTTAATTATTGAACACAAACCAAAAAAAAAAAAAAAAATGAAGCCCTTTTTAAAACATGAATTCACTTACAACTTGAGTTGTAGTGGTCCAGATTATAGTTAGTTTAAACCTGGTGAATTAAATAGTGTGTGGTAGGAATTTTTCTGTATTTTAGTTTATACTGTGCTAGATTAATACTAAACATTCACCAAAGCTTTCCAGACTTTGCCTAGGTTAGTGAAGAAATTTTTGATTAGTAGAATCCTAGTTAGTAGCACACTGGAAGTCCATTAACTATTTAAAAATTTGAGGGGGAAGGTGTATAATCTCTAAAGGGCTGAAAATAATACACTCCTTACTGTGCCCTGTTCCCCCACCCATTCAGTTAAATAAACCTATAAGTACAAAGCAATAGCACTAGGTTATCTGCCTAAATCAATGCCTCCTGGAAGACCTGTGCACAATTAATGAAAATAGGCGGGCCTACTTTCAGTTTTACAATAGACACATTGACCCTGGATGGGCCAAACTATACCTGGTGATCTATATGATAGTACTAATAGTGAGGTAAAGCCATTATTACTTTTTGCAACCATATCTAAAAGGAGATACTTGCACAATTGTTCAGGTGGACTGAATTTGGCCTGCACATGTTTTCCCAACCTTATATTAGGTTGGTGCAAAAGTAAGTGCGGTTTAAAAGTTAAGAATAATCGTAAAAACCACAATTACTTTTGCACCAACCTAATATTTTCTAATAACCAGACTTTATGCTATGCTACTGGAGAATCTGCGTTTTTCAAATACTGATTCCAGTGATGATGTTGACCTGTGTATTCTGGGGTGGGTTTTTTTCATTTGGTTGGATTTTTGTTTTTGTTTTGTCTTTATTTTTAAAATTTTATTTTCCTGTTTTATTTATTAAGTTTACTTCTTAGAGCAGTTTTAGGTTCATAGCAAAATTAAATGGAAAGTACAGAGTGCCCATTTACGGCTTCTCCCACCATCAGCATCCCACACCAGAGTGGTACATTTATTACAATCAATGAGCCAACACTGACACATCATTATCGACCAAAGTTCATAGTTTACAGTAGGTTTCACTCTTGATGTTGTACATTCATTCTGTGGGTTTTGACAAATGTATAATGAGATTTCTTCACCATTGTATCATATAGAATAGTTTCTCTAACCTCCCCCCTCACCCCTGTGCTCTGCCTATTCATCCTTTCCTCCCCCTCGTTGTTTTTTTAATAATTATAAAGTAGAATTTACTAGAGTAAGTGTGTAACCTGAGAAGACTACTACAATTTATATCACACTGTTTATAAATATAAGGGAGACAATTTTCCATACAGATGGCTTTGGGATCTGTAAGCAACTGTTAGGATTTCCAATAATGGGGTTGGGGATGGGTTAAGAGAGTTGGTAAATACGATGAGGGAAAATCATAAGTAAGAGATTATGGAAGAGGAATATTAAATTATTTGCTGGTTGCTATTACAGCTTTCTTAATTCTGTTAAGATTGTCCCTAATTCTGATGAGAAAAGAAAGAGAATTTTCTTCTTCCCAACTTCCCTTTCCCTTTCAATGAAAAGTAGTTAAAGCATAGCAAATCAGTGAGTAGGCTCCCCCAGCTGATATTTTTGTTTGTTTTAAACTGCTTTCAAACTATTTTGAGAACATATAACCCTATCTTTGTCATTCATTAGTTTTCCATTGGCTAGAAAATTATAGGTAGCTTTTTGTTACACATTATCCCTAGAACTTCTGGCTTTCTGGAATTTCAGTTAAAATTTTCAAATTTCAGTTGCTTCCAGATAACATTATATATAATATCTATATAGATATATAGATAGATAGATCTGTCTACATATGTATATATATTGCTTAAAAAAATTATGCTGGGGTGTAGTGATAGGTACTGTGAACTGGTTACTAAAATTTTTCTGTTAGTCTTATTCAGTGATCCTGTAATTAATTGAACAATAGACGACAACATGTGAGATTCCTTTTCTGAGAATCCTGAGTACACAATAGATATTTGGTTAAGAACTATTTGGCTTAATTTGGGTGGACTTTTGAACTGTTGAAAAATTCCTTAGATTGAGGTGCTAAACCTAGGATTAAGGGAATCCCTGAACCCCCTGAAATTGAAAACCAAATTTTATACCTAAATATGTACGAGTATACAAGTGTATTTTTGTAAGAAAAGGAGTGTCTATAGTTTCCATCAGATTTTCAGAGAGTCCCTGACCCAAAATAGATTAAGAACCTTAACCTTAATTTTGTAGTGAATTCAAAGTAGAATTGTCTAGATTGGATATCATCTTAACAATTCCTTACTTGCATTATTGGAGAGTACAATAGAACTGAAACACTACTCTGATCATCCTTCAAATTTCTCTGACAAAGCAGAGAGATATATAATGTAACCAAGGAGATGTTGCTGGTTAGAGCTTGCTTCCGTATGGAGGATGATTTAAACTTACTTGAAGCAAAATTTAGTGTTGTTAATCATAATCAGACTTTCTCCAGCTTCCCCGCAGTTATATGCTGGTTAGTTTCTCCAAGCCATTGGTATTAGGTTGGTGCAAAAGTAATCGCGGTTTTTGCAGTTATTTTTAACCTTTTAAACCGTAATTACTTTTGCACCAACCTAATAAACATGGTACTGTTGCTCTTAAATCTTATCAGAATTTATCACTATTTCAAGCTTTTAAATCTATAGTCTTTTCATGGTAATCATTCTGTTATTTGACTTGCAGCTCTTCACATAAGCTAGTACCCAAGAATCATGTGTGATAGCTTTGTTTTTGTTTTCAGAACTCTTCATCTTGGCTTATACCTATCCTGCCTGATATGCTGCGACACATTTTTCAGTTTTGTGTCTTAGAAAGCAGCCAGGAAATTCTGGACCTCATTCACAAGGTACACAGTGAATATATCTGTACTTTTCCCAGTAACTTGGTAGTTTAAAATTTTTCATAATTGCTGTACTGTTGTTAGTCAGGGATTTTAAAAAATTAGAAATCACTCAAGAGATTTGAGAAGTCTGGAGATCTGCAAGGTGAGACAAGAAAATAGACTTTTTATGCAATATAATAGTTAAGTCCCGGTTGGCCATGCTTCTTTCTCTGATTATGTGACCTTCTGTGCAAGTGTTTTAAGCACTTTCTGATAACCTCAATACAGAAAGTAAAATGAAGGAAAGTCTGCTTTTCTCCATCACTCATTTTGCTACTTATCAGAATGCTTATTGATCCTGCAAAATATCTTTAGTGATTTATTGGTAATATATAAAGTCTGATTTTCATAGTTTAAATTTGTACTTTTCCCCCTTAGCAAGATTGGTTATATGTGTTGGAATCTTTAAAGAAGAACCATGTGACATAGTTAATAATATTTATGGGAGTAAATGGCATTATTGTACCCTTAAAACCTGTTAAGTTAGTCTAGAATTAGTGGCCTCTGAGGTGGCTCGTTGCTATTAATAACAGCCTTAGATTAGCAGTGGTGTTATTTCTACTTGCTTGTCCTAGGCCATTCAATGCTTGGCATCAAGAGAAGTACCTTACTGAGTAAGATCATGAATTAAGACTTACACTGTTTTAAATTTATACTACGATATGTATCAGGGTATTTAGTTAGCAGAGGATATTTATCAGGAGCTGTTATATCTTAAAGTATAAGTTGATTATAGGACTGTATTAATATTGAGTTTTATGATACATATAAAGGATTTCAGTAACTTAATGAGATTTCGACAACTCGTATTTTTATGAGTATCGTTTAACGCCTTTCATAAAATACTGAAGAAAATTCTTTGTATTCTTATTTTGAAAAATTTTATTTTTTATTACCTTTTTTAGGATACAAACCTACCAAAAGCAGTATTTTAAAAATAGGCCTCTATATTGAATTTTAAAATTAATCTCTATGCTATTTCTGAATTATTTTTTTCAATTCAGTATCCCTAAGTGTAAATATTAGGTTTTATTAGCCCTTACTAGAAACATTTCACTTTCATATTCCCCTTTCACTCTGTAGGTTTGGATGGAATTATTGAGCAAGGCTTCAGTTCAGTACGTGGTAGCAGCTGCTTGTCCGTGGATGGGTGCTTGGCTTTGTTTAATGATGCAGCCTTCACATTTACCCATTGATTTAAATATGTTGCTGGAAGTAAAAGCTAGAGCCAAGGTAAATGTATAGGGATGCACTATATTTGTATGTTCAGCTCGTAATCATTAATATGGTAACCATGTAAGAAATCTATATCGCTTTATTGTAGGTGTGATTTCATTAATTTAATGTAAGGAAAACATATTATTAAACATATATTATTAGGATCTTGACAAAATTCATAGTAGTTTTTATCCATTAAAATTTTGTGAAAATAGCTGTTTTTACTGAGAATAACAAATGAGGGTATTTTTTATGTTGCTATTAAACTTTAATGATTAATTTTTAATTATTGTGTTTTGTTGGGCTTTTTTTCCTTCATTCCCTCTAGGAAAAAACAGGTGGTAAGGTACGCCAAGGCCAAAGCCAAAGTAAAGAAGTACTTCAGGAGTACATTGCAGGTGCAGATACCATCATGGAAGAGCCTGGCACCAGGGATTTTGTGGTTATGCGGGCCAGAATGATGGCAGCCAAGTGAGTATACATAAATTCAAAAGTCATTCATCCAAAGATTCCTGTAATGTGTCTGTCAGTTCTTCCTCTATTACACTAATTACAAAGTAAGAAAAAATTAAAATATAAGAAAACTTTTAATTTTTTGAAGTTTTGAGTAGGATTTATATATTTTTATAAAGATAAGATTGGAGTTATTTCTTCCTTGGGAAAAGTTTTAGCTTCAACTTAGGAGAAAACTTTACTTCAAGTGATTTTTATAGTAACTTCTTTTTTCCTCTCCCTTAGGTTGTTAGGAGCACTTTGTTGCTGTATTTGTGATCCAGGTGTAAATGTAGTAACCCAGGAAATTAAACCAGCTGAATCCCTTGGCCAGTTACTACTCTTCCATTTGAATTCCAAATCTGCCTTACAGAGAATTAGTGTTGCTTTGGTAATCTGTGAATGGGCTGCTTTACAGAAGGTAAGATTTTGCCCAAAAAGTAATGAAATCACATTAAGTAAACCAGTTTTCGTTAGCTGTTAGGATTATTTTAATTATATTCTAAAAAATGGAAAAGTGAAAGTTTTCTCTCTATAAAAATCCAACAGTTTTAGAAAAGCACTCCAAATTATATTGAAACATTGTTTCTCTCCTATTTGCCTTTAACCCTGGACTTTTTTCTTAGAAACCCTAGTCTCGTACCTGAGACTACTAGTTATGCCTACTGTATTTAATATTTGATCTTGATCCTACGATCTGTTAAGAAATGTGCCTCCTAAAAAGACGTGTTTGTATGGAAGCAGTCCAGAAACTGTTGGTCATTCATTCCTTTATTTCTCTCTCAGATTATCACTGAAAACTACCAAAGAGGCTTTGAGTACTAGAGATCCATTTATATGGGTAGTCTAGCAAGGGCAGAATTTTTGGTCACAGGAAGAATAATCTGCACATTTAAATCAAAGTCTTTGTGTTTCCAAATAAGCCATGCCCTTGTAGCCCCTCTAACCTTTAACTTCTAATAATATGTATGATTTTGTATAAGACTTGCTTCTGTAAATTAAAGAAACTTCCTGCTGGCTTTGTTTATTCCATTGACTGGAATTCTGGAAATTTAACTGTCTGCACTTGCTGTGAGAGTTGCTTGTTACTGCCTCTTAGCAGTTTGTCAGAGCTGTGTCTAAAAGTAATTGAGCCATGCTCTATTGCAACTGAGACCCCAGCTTTGCTTCTGGAAAGAAGCAAGGCTCATCTGTTTTTAGGCAGGACTCGGTGTGCTGGAGAGGCAGTGATGCTGTGTTTTTGTGCCTCTCAGACTCAGCAGCAAGTGTTGACAGTTCGGTTTCTGGACCCTCACAGAGCTTCTCTGGACTTACTCTGTGAAGCCCAGGCTGATCACCCAGATCACACAGAACCCCTCATGGCTCACCACTGAGGCCATTCCCCCTCTGGTTGGGGCAGGCAACAACCAGAGAGAGTGGGAAGGGTTAGTTAAATTTGGGGGCAGGTAAGTAGCTTTTAAATTATATATCTGTTTCTACAGTATGGCATGTGAAGCTATGGGTTCTACTGTTAAGAAATCTAATAATGAGTTTTTAAATAACATTTTTAGTGCATGCTAAGTGTTCTTATCTGACTGATTTCTTTTTACAGTTATATATTTTTTAATTTAGTTATATATTTTTAAATCTGTGCTATGTGTATATATATATATATATGTAAACTTGTAATAAATTCAGAGTAAAATAAGAATAATTAGGTGCTAAATTTAATGGAATGTAATAGTTCCATGTGCATGTTCTGTAGATATTCATATTACATTTTAGAGTAGTTTGAGTGTGATACCTTTTCTCTGTGCAACTAACGATGTTGTTCTGGGAGATAACAGAACATAGATTCAAAAATCAATAGGAATTTAAAACTTGGCAAGTGAAGATTTATGTATCTCTAGAATTATGTTTATATATTTGCCCTGAATATTTGTTGTCTGTTATATTTTAGGAGTGTAAAGCTGTTACCCTAGCTGTGCAGCCACGTTTACTTGATATCCTTTCAGAACATTTATATTATGATGAAATTGCCGTTCCATTCACACGAATGCAGAATGAGTGTAAACAGCTTATTTCATCATTAGCTGATGCACAGATTGAAGTTGGTGATAGAGTAAACAACAGTGTTTTTACAATAGATCAAGCTAATGACCTGGTGAGTAAAGTAACTTTCTTAATTTTAAATAGAGCGTGAAATAAAGATTAGAAATTTATCATATCATGTTTACCACAAAAACACTAATTCGTTGACTCTATCTGTGGCTTGATATCCTATCATCTGTACCCGTCATTGTATTGACTTTTCTTGAAATAGAGGATGGGGAAGAAATTGTTTTTTAAGTTTCAGATTCTGACAAACCAATGCACTTTTATTAGAAAAGCTGTTACATTTTTTTTGTCATTTCTCAATCTTGCTTAAGACTGGCAAAGTATAGAAAAAACTGCTTCTATACATTCTTGAGTATGTCTCCTCCCCTTTCCTAACTTATATTGAAAATATTCAAACATAAGAGGTAAGAAAATTACACAATGAACATTCATGGACCCACCAACTAGATTCCCAGTTAACATTTTACTGAATTTGCTTTATCACATATATATATAGCTGTCTACCCCTCTATCCAACCATGAATCCATCTTATATTTTTGATGTATTTCTTAGTTGCAGATATCAGTACACTTCAGCATGTATGTAAATTAAAATTCAATATTTCATTTTTTTGTTCTTTTTTGAGTTAAAATTTATATATTATGAGTGCACAAATCTTAAATGGACCATTTGATGAATTTTAACAAATGCATACTGTGAAACCCAACCCCTGTGAAGATACAGACAGTACCATCACCATTTCCCAGTCAATCCCTGCCTTTCCCTGCCTCAAGTAACCTTTGTTCTGATTTTTTTTCTCCACCATAGATTACTTTTGCCTGTTCTAGAATTTCATATAAATGGAATCATATACTCTGTGCTGTTTGGTATAAGGATTTTTTTCAGCATGATGTTTTTAAAATTCATCCATGTTGTTATATGTATCAATAATTCATTCTTTTTTGTTGCTGCGTTTTATTTCATTGTATAAATATAACACAATTAGTATAAGTCTTTCTGTTGATAAACATATGGGCTGTTCCAAGTTTTTGGCTATTACGAACAGCGCTGCTATAAACATTTGTGTACAAGTCTTTGTAGATAATATATTTTCATATCTCTTGGGTAAATACATAGGAGTGGAATTGCTGGGTCATAGGGTAGGTGTTTGTTTCGTTTTCTAAAAATTGCAGACCTTTTCCCAAAGTAGCTATATCATTTTACCTTCTAACCAACAGTATGTGAGTATTCTGGATGTTCCACATCATCACCAACATTTGGTGTGCTCACTCCTTTTAATTTTTGCCATTTTGGTGGTTGTTTGATAGTGTTATTGTGGTTTTAATTTGGATTTTCTTGATGACTAGTATGTTCAACACTTTGTGTCATATTGGCCATTTGTAGGTGTTGCTTTCTGAAGTGTCTATTCAAATCTTTTGTCTATTTTTAATTAGGTTGTCTTTTTATATTGAGGTATAGTTTCTATATATCCCAGATGTCAATCTTTTGTCTGATGCTTTCCGAATATTTTCTCCCAGTGTGTGGCTTGCCTTTTCATTTTCTTAATGGTGTCTTTAGATGAGCAGATATTTTTAATTTTGATGAAGTCTAACTTATCAGTTTTCTTTTATGGTTATTGTATTCTGTGACCTAAGGTATCTTTTCTTATCCACAAGTGGTGAAAGTATTCACACACATTTTCTTTTAAAGGTTTGTAGTTTTCACTGTTATGTTTAGATTTATCATTCATATTGAATTAATGTTCATGTATAGTGTGAAATAGAGATTGAATTTTGTTTGTTTTTGTTAAAGATACCCAATTTTCCCAGCATCATTTATTGAAAAGATTTCCTTTCTCCATTGAATTGCTCTGACACCTGTGTAAAAAATTCATTGAAATATAAGTGTGGGTCTCTATGTGGGCTCTATTTGGTCAACCTATCTGCCTCTCCTTATACTGTCACCAATGTCTTGGTTACTGTAACTTTGTACTTACTAAGTCCTTGAGATTAGATAGTGTAAATGAGGGTTTGTTTTTTGTTCTGTGTTTTGAGTTATAGGATCAGAAACTGAGTCACTTCACTTGTGTTGTTCCCTGTGAAATAGCAGTCTTCATTTTTTATTCCCCTTTCTAATTAAAAAATTATATAGTTGAAATTTTTTGTTCTCACCAGTGAGAGAAATCTAAAATTGCTATTTTTTTCTGTGTTGTTCTCTTATAAAGTTGTTTTTCTGATTGTTCTGTAATTTGTCCTTTTGCCTCTCTTCTCCCCTATGTATGCCTGCCTGGAATGAAATATCAAATTTCTTTTTTATGGTCTGGTTTCCCTTCCTACTACTTCTGGCAACTTTTCTTTTTAAAGCTATCAAAGGGCCCCTTCTTCAAGCTTTTGTTATTCAAACCTCTTAACTCCCCAATGAAACTACTGTTCTATTACAACTTCATTAGTCTAGTGGTTTTGACCTGAGATATCTGAATGTCTGAGAAAGAGTATTGAGGGAAGGGCAGTTTTAAAAGATTAGTCTTGGCCTTGGCTAAGAGCTACTACCCTTTGTATCTTTCATTGAATCCCTCTATTTTTCTTATCTATCAAATACAGGCATTTCCCTAAGGTCTTTCTTTGTCAACATTCTCACAATTAGTTGTTACTATGTGCTATGCTATCTTCTCTTCATCTTTTATATGTTCTATTAAGCATTTTTACTTGATAATCTCACTATCACTTCAAATTAACACAACTAAAACTGGAATTTTTTTTTAACAGAAAAATACCATTGTTGTCTACAATCTCAAGTTTTATTAACATTTCCTTTCAAAAAGTCTCATAATGTGTATCCTTTATTTGTTTACATAGCCTCAACTCAGTCAAAGGCCTTAGTCCTTTATGACTGGATCCTGACTCATCTCTAAGCTGCTAGACAGTCTTGGTCGATTTCATTCTGTATACTGTGCCAGAGTAGTAAAGTACTTTAGTGTCACTCTAAATACATCCCTCTCCTCCTTAAAAACATTATTTCCTTTTCCCTTGATTTTAGGGTTTTTTCCTTACCTTCAGCACCTTCTTTAAATTCCTCATCTCTTTTCTCATTATTTCTCAGACTTCCTCCACTTAAACCTAGTTAGCTTTATTCTTGCAGAAATACACCATACTCATTCACTTTCTGTATCTCACTCATTGTCACTTCTTTGTCTAAGCTCCTGTTTCCTTTGCCAGGAATTCCCTACCCTCAACCTTCTGTGCTCATCCCAAGTTCATCTCTTGACATTCCTCCATCTTCACCTTGTGCTCAGGCTATGATAAGCTGTTTTCAGTTCCTTGGACAATGTTCTCCTTTCCACTCCCCTACCTCACTCTATTTGCCAAGGTCCCTACAACACTTAACTTACCCATTATTTCAAAACACAGCACAGGTGTTAACCTCCTGTCAAGTGTCCACTAATCTTGTCTCCTAAGAAGAGTTAAGCAACTCACGTGCTCCCACAGCAACTTGCACTTACCTAGTTATATGTCATGTTGTCTTGTATCTACCTTCTACATTAGTCTCCACAATTTTTGAGTGTATGAAGACATCTTTTAGTATTGCTAAATAAATATTTTTTGATGAATGAATGGAGTGAATTTGAGGTAATTGGAAAGCTTTTCTTAGCTGCCTAGAATCATTGAAAATTGACAGAAGAATAGTGTATTTAAGATAGTGTTTACAAACTTCTACTAGTAGTGAAAATCAGTTTCAAATAAATTTTATGCAGAACTTGAATAAATAAAACAAAATGGAAAGTATGAGTCGGAAGTGGTATGTGATTGTGTTCCTTTGCAGGGAGCAGATTGACAAGGTCAAGCAGATACAGCTCAATTTAAAGTCTTTGGTATTTTATAATGATAAGAGAAGATCTTTTTTGTGTGCCTATTTTGTTTTTCATAATAAGAGGCCAGCATTATCACTTATGTCCATAATACAATTGATCATTTCTAAGTCTGAAAAATTAGGTGTGCCATTTTTGAAAAAGTTTGATTCTTCAGTGTTACAGGCTTTTCTGACCAATATTATTCTGACTCTATCTGTGGAACTCTATGATTGCATTTACCTATCAAACAAGAATACTAGGTTTGTTATGTAAGCCATCAACCAATCTTTAGATGGTAATTAAAAAACCCACACAAAAATGTGTATATAAATATTCATAGCAACATTATTCGTAATAGCTAAAAGGGAATCCAAACGTTCATCAGCTAATGAATGGATAAATACAATAGTGGGATATTATTCAGCAAAAGAAGGGAATGAAGTACTCACACATGCTACAACATTGATGAATCTCCAAAGCATTATGCCAAATGAAAGAAACCAGTCATTAATACAATTGCATATTGTATTAGTCCATTCATGTGAAATCCAGAATAGGCAAGTCTATAAAGGTAGAAAGTGGGTAAGTGATTACACAGGGCTGGGAGAAAATGACGAATGATTGCTAAGAGGTATGGGTTTTATTTTGGAGATGATGAAAATGTTCTAAAATTATGGCAGTGGTTATACAACTCTGTGAATATAATCAAAACTATTGAATTGTATACTTTAAATGGGTGTATTGTATATGAATTATATATGAATAGCATTGTTAAAAAAGATGTATTGAATAGTCTTTTTTTTTTAATTTATTGGGCTGACAATTGTTAGTAAAATTACATAGATTTCAGGTGTACAGTTCTGTATTACATCATCTGTAAATCCCACTGTGTGTTCACCAGCCAGATTCAGTTCTCCTTCCATCACCATATATTTGATCCCCCTTACCCTCATCTCCCACCCCCCACACCCTCTGTGAATAGTCTTTTAATGGGGCTTGTAAAGTAGTCTGATGCCACAGTTTTATAACTTTAGGCAAATCTTGGTGATTAAAGAATTAATGACTATTACACCATTTTCTTTTCCCTGTCCCCTCCTATTATTTGGACATTTTCACCAGAAGGGAAGACAAAGAAAGAATGAAAATAATCCAGTTAGCAACACTTAACCACTTATTAACAGCTACTCTACAAGTTTTGGGGTTGAGAAGAATATTTTTCCCCAAAAGAAAGTTCATGAATTTTGCAATTCCTTAATTAACAGTTTGTTAAAATTGCTTATATCTTTCTTATTTCACCAAAGTACTATGTGGGCGTTGAGTATGATTTTTCTCTCATACTTACTAGATATACTTAAGGGAAGGGATAGGTAATTTTGTTCTTTTCAAGAGACTGTGTCTTTCTTAAAAATTATAATTCTAACGTTAAGTCAGAGTAAAGTGTAGTTGGGATTTTTTAGATATTTATTTAGTTTATTGAATACTAAAATAATACTAGATATTGTGAAATGTAAAATTGAAACAGAAATCTTGTCTGTCCTTTAGGAGTTTATGGGCTATTTTGGGGTTGATCTCATTAATGATTTTAATTTCTCTTTTTTTAATAGGTCACTACTGTTTTTAATGAAGTCACGTCATCTTTCGATTTAAATCCTCAAGTGTCACAGCAGTTAGATAGTAAACGACAGCAGGTCCAAATGACAGTTACAGAGACCAACCAGGAGTGGCAAGTGTTGCAGTTGAGAGTGCATACTTTTGCTGCATGTGCAGTTGTGAGCTTGCAGCAGCTTCCAGAAAAATTAAATCCTATCATAAAACCATTAATGGAGACAATTAAAAAGGAAGAGAATACACTAGTGCAAAACTATGCAGCTCATTGCATAGCCAAACTACTTCAGCAGTGTACAAGAAGGACGCCCTGTCCCAATTCAAAAATTATTAAAAACCTTTGTAGCTCACTTTGTGTGGACCCATATCTAACTCCTTGTGTCACATGTCCAGTACCAACACAAAGTGGCCAGGAAAATTCTAAAGGTATATATCTAAACTTTCATTTGTGGTAGAGAAAGAATTAACCTTTTCAATTTATTTTCATTTACTCATAGGTATAATTTAAGCACAAATCACATTTTTGTTAAAGCTTTTTCCCACTTTGAGAGAATTTGCACATATTGCTAATCAAATCACAACCTTCTATACCCAAATAAGCTATTCATAAATGACCTTGTATCTCATATGAAACTGAAATCTGAGATGGGTGTTAATCCTTTCCTTCTCTTTCAAGACCATCATGATAGGATTAACTGGGCTAGAAAACGTAATCGTATCAAATGTTGAATGAAAGTTCTTCCTACAAAACTCTGGTTTCTCTAATTTAGTGCGTCTTATGAAATAAGTGAACTCTATTACCTTTAGCAAATAATGCTTAACCAACTTACCTGTTTTTATCTGGAGAATTTATATGGAAAATAAGAACTGCTCTCTCAAGGCTAGTCTGAAGGACCAGTGTTCCTTCATATGCCTTAGTCCTATATGATTTTTGTTTGTAAATGAGATCTTGGAAAAGCAAACTATTCAAAACGTAATAGACTTATAACTTTGGTGCAGTATAGGTTTTGAAAAAAATCCCACCCATCCCCAGTGCTATGTGAGGCAGCAGTATTTTGGGGTGGTCTTTATTTCTGAATTCATGGTAATTATAGACATTTCTTATAGAGAGAACTTGCTTGCTATATTTTTAATGTTTCTTTTTATGCGTTCATTTTTTAAAAATGAATATACTTTTTAACTTAAAAGGCACAATCATTCTTGCATATGTTATTTCTTGTTAACATAATTCTACAAGTTTGTATTAAGTATGGATCTATGCAGATATCAAAACATTTAATGTTGTAAATTACAATTTTACTACCATTTCATTGTCTAAGGAAAATGTTTTGGCCTACCTATAAAAATTGAGGCTTAATGGACAGTTTAATATGTTGTTTCTTTTTTGGAGCAGGAAGCATTGTGCTTAAAAGGTTCTTTAACTTTCTTATTAGGATCCAACTCTGAAAAAGATGGAATGCACCATACTGTCACCAAGCACAGAGGTATAATTACACTCTATAGGCATCAGAAAGCTGCTTTTGCTATCACTAGTAGACGAGGTCCTACCCCCAAAGCAGTAAAAGCTCAAATAGCAGATCTTCCTGCAGGAAGCGGTGGAAATATCCTTGTTGAACTTGATGAGGTAAATAGTTTTTTTTTTGCATACTGTGATTTTTAAACAAATATCTTTCAGGTTGAGAGCTAAATTGTCATATCTGCTTCCAGAATTATATTTTTATGGTTTTAAATGAAAGAACTGGGATTAATAGCCTTTGGAATACTCCAGCAACATGATTCAGAAAAACTGCAAACTTCTTAAAATTTCTCATGCCTCCAATTTTTACCACCTTAACACTGATTATCTCCCCAGGCAAGAACACCTCTTGATAATGGCTACATAAGTCATTCATCAGTGTAAACTAATTCAGTCTTACAGCAGTGACTGCAGAAACGTTAAGTAACAGTGAAAGCAAACTTTTCTCAGGAATTATTGTTTATGCTCAGAGGATAAGTTTTTTGGTTTTATTTATTTATTTATTTTTAATTTCTTTATTGGGGAACAATGTGTTTCTCCAGGGCCCATCAGCTCCAAGTCACTATCCTTCAGTCTAGTTGTGGAGGGCACAGCTCAGCTCCAAATCTAGTCGCCGTTTTCAATCTTAGTTGCGCCCTTCATCTTAGGCGCAGCCCACCATCCCATGCGGGAATTGAACCAGCCAACCTTGTTGTTGAGAGCTCGCGCTCTAACCAACTGAGCCATCCGCCCGCCCCTCCAGAAGCTTAGTGGCAGCTCATTGTCTTCAATCTATTTGTGGAGGGTGCAGCTCACTGGCCCATGTGGGAATCAAACCCGCAATCCTGTTGTTCAGAGCTCATGCTCTAACCCACTGAGCCATCTGGCTGTCCTCAGAGGATAAGTTTTTAAGTGTCAAATAATTGTCACCTACCTGACTTTTTGTCAACCTGGAATTTATTAAATGTAAAATGTGAGGGATCTAAATTTATTTTCTATGAACAACCAGATTGAATCCTTTCCTCCCTGATTAATAATGCCACCTCTTATATATCATACTTCATATATGTGAGGATCTATTTGGTCTACTTTTTCTACAGTACAATATTCTTTAAAGATGACAAAAAAGTGGTTTTTGAAAAATCTTGCTGTCACATTACTAACAGTGGAATGATAGCTAGCTCTTTTGGTTACAAGACATAGGAACTTAACTTGAGTTCAACAGTAAACTATCAGTGTTAAAAGACATTTGTTTAATGTATTTCTATAAACATGGGCCCATTTTAAGATTTTTAAATCAAAGTCTTAACTACTTGTCTATATTTCTTTTAAACTATTCTTTGAATGAAGGTTTTTTCACTAATTATATTCTTCCCATAATAATTTTAATCAAAACTTTACTGTGATTTTGATATTTATACCTCTATGGTTTATGTAGTTCTTCTTCCACTTAATATAATTTGTAAGATATATATGCATCTATCTGGAAGGGTAGATTAATATTTTTGTATTTTAATAAAATTACTGCTAAGTAAGAAGTTATTAATCTTGTGGCTAGATTAAATAGATGCTCTTATTCTATCCCTTAAATATAAATAAGGACAGATCATTTTATCTCCTAATGTTGTTGCTACCTGGTAAGTTTCTTTGGTGTAGGGAGAAGAATCAAACAGGTGACAGGACTCTCTCGAAACAGCACATATTCTTCTATTCCTTATCCCCAACCCCCAAAAGTACTTTGCTCTGGATGTAAAAATCTAGTTTGGGATTTTATTCACCTATAAATTTAATTATTGAAAAACATTTATAGTTGTAATAAATATATTCAATAATTGCTTAATTGGTTAATGGTAATACTATGAATTCTTAGATGGTGACTTATATAATCTCTTAATGAAATTTCAAATGCATTAACACTTTTTTCTGAAATTGTGTTTTCAACTAACGTTTAATTTCAGGCCCAGAAACCTTACCTGGTACAACGAAGAGGAGCTGAATTTGCCTTGACAACTATAGTGAAACATTTTGGTGGTGAAATGGCAGTGAAGTTGCCACATCTCTGGGATGCTATGGTTGGTCCATTGAGGAATATGATCGACGTAAACAATTTTGGTGTGTATATATTTTTCTGAGTTGGCTTTTTAACAAATTTCAGAGTATATCCACTAAATATATTCTAATAAAATTAAAATGCCTATACGTTTTTATCCCAGAGCAACTGGTAAGTTTTAAAATGGAAGGTTGGTGAAAACATTTAATTTATATTCATGTCATTTTGTATATTTTTTGCTTTTTATTTTTTCTGTTACATATTTAGAAAGGAATATTGAAGTGGATAATTATATTAAACTTCTTTAGTTGCTTTAAGTATTGTACACCAGCACTTAAATTCAGGACGTGGCATTTAATTTTATAAAATTTATTTTAGAAAAGCAAAATAGACTTTCCCATAGTAGCTGGGGAGGTGCTAAAATTTTTTGTGGGCTCTAGACTTTAAAAAATTATTTGCAAAGTGATATGCACTTAAATCATATTTTTTGATAGATGGAAAGTCTCTCCTGGAAAAGGGAGATGGCCCTGCCCAAGAATTGGTGAATTCTCTTCAAGTTTTTGAAACAGCAGCAGCCTCAATGGATTCTGAGCTTCATCCCTTGGTAACTAATACAAATGTAGTTTTCTTCTAGTAAAACAAGTGGTCTTACTAAAAAATATTAAGACTTGAAAAATGCAACTTTGATGTCATCCCTAGTAATTAATTGCATTTTCTTTTGTATAGTATAACTAGACTCCTTTACTGACACAACTACTCTTCTGGGCTTTGAGGCAGAGCTGGTTACATGAATGATAGAAAACCCCTTCTGGGACCTTAGAATACAGGGCAGTGGGGACAGGGCTCTGATGACAGTTATAAACAGGAAACCAAGCTGCAGCCGTATTCATTCATACCATTTTAATAATATAGCTTTAACAAAGGAAGAGCACAGGTATAATAAAACATCTTCCCAAGGTAAGTGTAAAGATAGAAGAAAGTTACCTGCCCTGGATGAAACTAGTTAATGGCAAAGATAGAACGAACACTGATTTGTGTTTTTTGACTATTAAAATATTTCTTACAAAATAAGACAAAGGGAAGACAAAAATAGACTAGAGAATTACCTAGTTTTTCCATAAAAGAAAGTATTATTCTTTCCATATAACTGCAATAGGAAGCTCTTTGCAATTTTTAGTGTTGTGAAGGGTGCTAGCTCCAATTCTTTCTTCATATCTAATGTAAAAGGGAGAATCCAGGAGAGTTGATTTATCGTTAGTAAAGAAGAACAGAATCCATCCGTATCTTTTACCCTCTATGATCAACAACATGCATTCAACTGACATGTAAGGCTAGTCTGTTGAGCAGGTACCTCGTTCTCATTAACATTAATCCTGGCTTTTCATGCAGCCGATATTTAATAATGGGACATGTCGTGCTATTGTGATCATAATACCTATGCTAAGCCAGGAAGTTAAAGTGGAAAATACACCTACCACAGGGTACCTAGAACAAAATCAGGATCACTCAATCCAGTGAATAAAAAGTATGTACCTCAACCTACGCTGGTGCTACCAGATTTGGAGGGGGCTGGTGATGTTTGGTGTCATTTTCCCAGCCTCAGTAGGACAATCTTGTGAGTGCCTTTTGAGTGTTCCCTGTTAGTTTTGGAATGAATTAAGTGTTCCCTGATGCTTAAGAGAGGATATTGAGCAGGGAAGAAGTTCTTCAGCTTTCTTTCTTTTTTATTTTTATTTTTTGAAGAGTTGTAATACCTTAGTTTGGATTTAGATTAGTTTTTTTTAATTGAGGCTGTTTTGACAGTGTTTTGAGGTAATTGGAGATACCCTTGGAGTTTGAGTCACTTAGAATATTGAGAACCTCTGAGTATTTGCTATTATAATTCTATTTTAAACACGATTTCCTAATGAGTATTCTGATTGTCTTAAATATTTTTTTTTTCAGTTGGTACAGCACTTGCCTCATCTTTATATGTGCCTTCAGTACCCCAGCACTGCAGTGAGGCACATGGCTGCTCGTTGTGTAGGCATCATGAGCAAAATAGCTACCATGGAAACAATGAATATTTTTTTGGAGAAGGTTCTTCCATGGCTGGGAGCAATTGATGACAATATCAAACAAGAGGGTGCAATTGAAGCACTTGCCTGTATCCTTTTTTATTTTGACAAACTATTCAGAAATTATATTCATTTTATTTAAGGATGACTGAAATAAAATTGATTTATTCAAATATGCACATAAATAACCTGCTTGTTCCAAAAAGAAAACTAGTCTTTTACATTTTATTTTGAAGTATTTTTGTATTACATAATAAATATATTATAAATATACATTTTATTATAAATAATTTTAAACAGAAAATTTGAAGAATTGCTATTAATTTTGAGGTCTTTAATAGGCAAAAGTAATTTTATGTATTTTATGAACTGTAATAACTGATTATTTGGTTTATAATAAATGTTTTATTAGTATTAGTCAGATACTGCGTAGGTAGTTCTTATAAACATATTATGTTTCTAAAATTTATTCATTACTTGGGCGGGAAATGACTAAATGTATTAAAATACTAGAAATACACATGCAAGCTCTTTGCTAAGGGTGTGGCATCCACTGACATTCTGTAACTTGAAGTACCTGAAAGATATTTCAAAGAGCAAGAAAGATTGATGGAGATCAAATCAGTAGAAACTCAGGTTCAGAAATGTTGAAGATTGCAAGAGGACTGAACTTGCCTGCTATGTCCAGTTTATGATTGTCAAGATCCTGGTGGGAAATTTAGAACTAATCTTAGAGTGACACTGAGTTGTGCTCCCTTGCTTGTGATGTGACTCACTTTATATTGGTATTGGAAGTCTAGAAACTTCTAGGAATGAAAAAAATCTTGTTAGTAAAACTTCCTCCAGCCTTCCTCAGATGAAAACCATTATATTCTTAAGCATGAGAAAGTTACATAATATTTACAGAGGAGCAACAGTGTGCAAATGCTGTTATAATTTAATCATAGACCTTGAGAGACAGTCACTCTGTTTCCTCATAATACAATTGAGAAATGCAGAATTGTTTTAGAAGTTACAATGTTGGTGTTATCAGTTTGTTTGCAAAAACATCCATCTCAGAACCATTTGGAAATTTCCTTAATAACTTACTCAGGTGTAATGGAACAACTGGATGTTGGTATTGTTCCCTATATTGTCCTTTTAGTTGTGCCTGTGTTGGGAAGAATGAGCGATCAGACAGACAGTGTAAGATTCATGGCTACGCAGTGCTTTGCAACACTAATTAGACTCATGCCACTTGAGGTAAGTTGAAAATAATTGGTTTATGGACTTAATGTTTTCTATAACTTCATAATAATTGTAACCCATTTTAAAGAACATATCAGAGTTTTAAAAAGACAATATGTTTATGTTATAAGCATTGCAAATTTTATACTTTAATGGGTAATTTTTTAACACTGACTTTTAAGTAAAACTGTGGTTCCTAAAAGAATGATAATTCATTGATAACAATTCTAGAAATAGAATTGTTCCTGTGTATCCCTGTAACATCCATACTGAAGTTTACGTGAAAAGTAAATTTGATAAATTGTGAGCAATAACAAAAAAGAAGTAAATTTGAGAGATGATAATTGAAGTATAAAAAGCAAATGAAGTCTGTGGGAGAAAGCAGACTAGAAAAGTTGGAGAATTTTGGAGTGGCAGAAATAACATATGTGGCCAATACAGAAAACAGAACTGGCTTGAGGCAAGGGAAGAGCTAGAACCCTGCCACCAAGCCACTTAAAGCATTTTGGTGGAATTTTTGTAATTCAGGAACTAAGTAGATATGTAGTTCATCCATGTTATAGTATGTGTCAATACTTCTTCCTTTTTGTGGTTGATTAGTACTCCATTATATGGACATACTACATTTTGTTTTCCATTCAACAGTTAATGGACATTTGAACTGTTACTAGCTTTGGGCTATTATGAGTAATACTATGAACATGCATATGTAAGTTTTTGTGTGGATGTATGCTAGGAATGGAATTACTGGGTCATGTGGTGTTTAACTTTTTTAAGAAACTGCCAAACTGTTTTCCAAAGTAACTGAATCATTTTACATTCCTACCAGCTAAGTATAAGCATAAGTTGGATAGCCTTTTTGAAAAAAAGTTTGGCTCTATCTGGTAAAGTTGAACATTCCCATGCCAATGACCCAGCAAATCCATCTGAGGTATGTACCCTAGAGAAATTCATACACGTGTACCAAGACACATCTGCAAGAATATTTATTATGGCATCATGCATAGTAGTCTAAAACCACTCAAACACTCATCTTCAGTAGAGTAGATACGTTAACTGGATTATTATAGTGCAATAAGAATGAATAAAGTACAGACACATACAACAACATAAGATTCCATTTTTTATGACGTTCAAAAATAGGCAAAAGTATATGGGATGCATACTTAGGTATAAAGAGAAGAGTGTAAAGAGAAGTTAAGAAAGAAATTGCTGTGAAAGTAAATAAAGTGATTACCTCTTAGGGAAATGAAAGTGAGTTGTCTATCACTGGGAATGAACATACGGGATCTTCTAAGAATGGCAGGGCTATTTTTCTTGATCTGGTAATGGTTGTAAAGGCATTTGTTTTATAATTAAACTATACATTTTTTAATATCTTTCTCTACATAGATATTTTATTTCACAATAAAAAATGTTAAAATAACCACCATGACAAAAAATACACTACTGTATCAAAGGACCCAAGCGTCATTTCTAGAATTGTTTTCATCTTCCACTTCCTGGGACTTATTCATATCCTTTAACTCTTGGGCCTTGCATCATTTTTTTTATTTTTTATTGGGGCATATTGGAGAACAGTGTGTTTCTCCAGGGCCCATCAGCTCCAAGTTGTTGTCCTTCAATCTAGTTGTGAGGGCGCAGCTCAGCTCCAAGTCTAGTTGCCGTTTTCAATCTTAGTTGCAGGGGCCACAGCCCACCATCCCATGTGGGAATTGAACTGACAATCTTGTTGTTGAGAGCTCGCGCTGTAACCAGCTGACCCATCTGGCCGCCCCTCTGGAAGCTCAGTGGCAGCTCGTTGTCTTCAGTCTAGTTGTGGAGGATGCAGCTCACTGGCCCATGTGGGAATTGAACCAGCAACCCTGTTGTTCAGAGCTCGTGTTCTAACCAACCGAGCCATCCGGCTCGTGTTCTAACCAACTGATAGGGCCTTGCATCATTTTATCTGTAAACTAAATTGGTTATACTAGGCCCCATTGGCTCTTTTTATCTTTGGAATCAGTGAGTACTGGGAAACCATCATGTGTTCTTTGAGCAAAGGAGTAGATAGATGATGTAAGCAGTGTTTTAGGAAAATTAGTCTAACAGCTCAAAACAGAGTCGTAGGAAAATCAGTTTAATTTCTGTTTGAATGTGGATTAGAATGGAAGTGCCTCCATATCAGTCCAGATCCACTGTGAGGTGATAAAGGAGCTAAACATTTTTATTTTTAAAGGGAGAATAATAGTATTTAATAACAGATTGGCAAAGAAAAGAGATTTTGATTTTAGAGATAGAAAAAAGTAAGGTTCCCTTTGATGTGAAAATTACAAGAATGTGATGCATATTTTGCTTCTGGCCATGATAGAAGAACAGGGACCATATTTATCCTCCTACCTTAACTAGAAAACCAGACAAAATAAATGTAACAAGGGTTTTCAGATGTTGAACAACAGGCAGCACAGGGTAGTGATTCATGAGAAAAGGGAGACAAATGAAGTACACTCGTTTACTGCCTGGAGTGAGTTTCCAGGCCATCAGACTGAGAAGTGAGACCTAAACAGAGCCTAGTAGTTTTACCAAGTTGAAGAGTCAGAGTTCAGAGTGCAGGGAGGACAAGATGGTTAGAATTTGCAAGGCAGAGTACCCAAGAGAAAGTAGCTGTACAGAGAGGAAGCTCCAGCAGTCCCCATAAGGGCTGAGTATTCATCTGGGCATATGTATAAGAATATATGTTTGAGACTAGGGAGGAAAATCATAGAAAGGAGTAGGTAGAAGAATTCCCTGAGCTTACACAGGGCCAAGAATAGTTTGTCCAGCAAGCTGAGTCAAAAAACCTTCTACCATATAAAGCATTGAGTATGGTCTTTAGTTAGAAATATATTGCCTGAGTACTGGGGCCAAATTAGCCTTTGACGAAAGGCTGATTTGGACTCACCTTCACAAAGTTTAAAAACAAGCCGTATCTACAATAAATTTCTCTCTCTTTCCCATCAAAAACAAACAAACAAACAAACAAAAAAAGCCTTAAAAGGATCAAATTGATTTCAGGTAACTTAACTACATCCCAGAAAAACAACCTAAAATATTTAAACCAAAAAAATTCAGCACCTAACAACATAAAACTTACATTTAGCATCCACAGAAAATTTACCAGGTATGGAAATATGTCCAATAACCAAGAGAAAAGTCAGTCAATAGAAACAGACCCTGAAATGACCCAGATAATAGAATTAATAGACAAGGAAATTGAAATACACTCCATATGTTCACGAAGATAGAGGAAAGCATGAATGTAATGAACAAAATGGAAGATAAAAGAACAACTCAAATTGAACTTGAGATGAAAAAAGTCATGTGCCACATAACAACATTTTGATCAACAGTAAACCACATATATGACAGTGGTCAAATAAGACTATAATGGAGCACAATTTCCTGTAAAAAAAGGAGGATATGTGGTTACAGGAGGAATTTTTTCCCCTCTGATGGGAGCAATATCTATGGCGCTTTGACAGTAGATTCCATCTCACTCATAGCACCTCAATTTTGAGTGTACAGATTACATCCCAATCACTCAGCCACTTACTTGTTTCAGCACGGAGGAGCCTGTCCCCCCAGCACTACATATTCAGAGGGCGCTACAGCCCTTCCAGATCTGGCTTGATTGTCTTCAGAGTACATTCCTGTAAATTCTTTATTGAGGACCTGAGATCCTGTACAAGGGTACAGGTCCACAGGAACTACTTTAACAAGAATTAAGTGCCACTGCCACTTTTACTAAAAGCTTTTTGTGGTAGTTTAGAGCCATCCTGTCCCTGTACTTTGGAAATATTTTCAGGTTGTAGTGATGTAAAGTATAGATAAGTTTTATTTCTTTCATCGATTCCATGTCAGAGTTAGCCTGTTGTGTCAGATAGAATCAATGGCCCCTAAAACAAATTTCCAAAGTAAAAATATTGAGTCCTCATTTCTACACTCTATCCATATTAAACACTCTCTTTTTAAATGAATACCACAGAATTCCTTAATCTGACCACTGTTCCAACATGCAGTTGCCAAAACCACATTGCCGTGACAATCCCCTATGTTCCTTTATCTCCATCTTGATTTCTTCTTCCTGCTGATCTTTTCACTGCCTCCTGACAGTCACTACCATAGTGATCTACGCTTTACCCAGCCAGTTTCTCCTCAGTGATTCCAGTCATTTCAGCCCACATCTCTATTAATGGAGAAGTGCTGACAGCTTCAGTATTCTATTTCTGACCCTGTAAGAAGGAAGGAGGGGGAGGAAGGGCTTGGGGGCAGTGTTCATAAGGTCTACAGTAGTATACAGTAATGTCCTCAGCCTTCACATTCACTCACCACGCGCTCACTGACTCACCCAGAGCAACTTCCAGTTCTGTAAGCTCTATTCATGGTAAGTGCCCTGTACAGGTGTACCATTTCTTATCTTTTATACCATATTCTTATACGTTTTCTATGTTTAGATACACAGATACCATTGTGTTACAGTTGCTACAGTACTCAGTACAGACATGCTGTACAGGTTTGTAGCCTAAGAGCAATAGGCTATGCCATATAACCTAGGTGTGTAGTAGGCTGTACCATCTAGGTTTGTGTAAGCGCACTTAATGTTCACAGAATGGCAAAACTGCCTAAGGACAAATTTCTCAGAATGTATCCTTGTTAAGTGATGCATGACTGTAAAACCACACTGGATGGGATTAATAGATTGGATACTTCACAAGAAAAGATTAGTGAGTTTGAAGACATAGTAATAGAAAGAAGAATGTCATGCAGGTTCATTCCTGTTAACACTTTATCTTGATTTCCTTTGTTACATCTTCATGGGAAGAATCATGTACTTTTCTGAAATATATACTGCCAAGGATTTAGGGAATATCAACCAATGATTCTGACAGAAACTCTTAATTCCCTTCACTATTAGTAACTCTTCCTGATTTTATACTTACAACAGGAAGGGTTCCTGGCACTGAACAATATTTATGACTCTTGGACCTAGGGTTTCATTGTTAGGAAAAGGATCTCATTATATGGCCTTATATCTGATAGTCATTTATTAAAAATTCCATGAGGATAAATGTTTGAAGATTTTGTTATTTCTTTGTAAAGAACTATACAGAAAGACCTCATTTTAATTATTATCTTTATGGGATTAGATGCACTAAAATGTTAGTTTCTATCTTACTGTAAAGTTAATTCTGAAACCTTTTGAAAATATAACATGCAGTCATTTTTAAGACTCAGTGTACATACCTCACTCCTCTGATACTACTTCTGGTGTTATATGGGATATGTATTTTAATTTAATTTAAATACTGTTTCCAGAGTTTAAATTTCTTAAGAGACAGCATAGGGCAGTACTTCTCAAACTTTTTGGTCTGAGGACCTCTTTACACTCTTAAAAATTGAAGATCCCAAAGAATTTTTATCATATTTTCTGTAATAGAAATTAAAACTGATAAATGTAAAAAGGTTTATTAATTCATTTAAATAATAAACCCATTAGATGTTACCATAGGTAACATTTTAATGAAAAATATTTTCTAAAACAAAAATGAGTTAGTGAGAAAAATCACATTGACCTTTTTGCAAATCTCTTTTATGCCTGGACTAATATAGATAGCTGGATTCTTGAATTTTCTTGGGCATTCAAGTCTGTTGCAACTTGTTCGTTGGGGTGAGGTATATGAAGAAAGTTCAGCCTCAGAGATAGGTAGTTGGAAAAGTGAGTAGTATTTTAACAGCCTTTTAAAATAATTGTGTGTATTCTTTAATCTGATAGCATAACAAAACTTAAAAAGAGAAAGCTTGTTAAATTTATTTGCAATGTAGAATCCAAAATTATGTCAACATATAGGTTATCTCTTACTTTAAAATTAATTGGTTTATCTGATACTTTTGATTAGGTGTTTTGTCTATACATGTTTTATAACATTGGTCATTTGGAAAGTATTGGTTCACTGAGTTATGTAAATAAATCTTTTAAAGATTGATACTTTCCATCATACAGTAGCAAAAAATCAGATTAATTAATATCATCAACAGAAAATTCCTTGTATCCGGAAGCCTTCAAGTTCACAGTGCTTAGTTTTTCCTGAAATATTGAATTTTTAAATTTGCAACATGTCAGTTGTTTTCCTTGAAGTGATAAATTTATTTTTGAGAAAATGTGTCAAATACCCAAGTCAGAATACCCGTAGTTTATATCAGTCCATTCAAGTAAAATATTGCTCTATGAAAAATGGCTAGGTTAGCTCAATCTAAACAATCTCATGAGTGCTTTTCCTCAACATATTGTACTTTTTCCCCCCTTTGTTCTGCCTCCCTCCTCCCACCCCACTCTGGTTCAAGCCGTTGTTTCTCTCAGTCTAGTTGTGTAGGACACAGCTCCCTGGCCCATGCTGGTGGTATTATGAGCCTTGTGCACTACCCCCAGCTGAGGCAGGTCATCGGTCGGCTGCTCACAGCAGCCCACGGCAGCTTTCGCTGGCTGCCAGTCGCTCACACTGGCTACCGGCCACTCCTGGCAGCACATGGTAGCCCACAGCAGCACACAGCAGCCCGTGACAGCACAGCAGCCGCCCACGCTGACCTCTGGATGCTTATGGCAGCCCAGCTCCAGGGAGACCCGTTGTTCACAATCTTAGCTATAAAGGGTGCAGCTCACTGGCCCATGTGGGAATTGAACCGGTGTTTTTGGCAGGAGCATGGCACTCCAACCACCTAAGCCACCGGGCCGGCCCAACATATTGTACTTTGATATGGAGCAGAAGTGCTTTATGTGTACTTCACATTTCGTTGCACAGAATGTTAAAAAGATGTGCATTCAAGGGTTGAGGTTTAATGAAATTATGTTTACTACTTCAAGGACATTCCTAAGTGAAACCAGCTTTTAAAAATAATGCTGGTGCATGGCTGTGAGAAATACAGTGACTACTGGTATATTTGGTACCATTGCTTTGATTCTTTCTGATGCACAAGAAGTTTTGCCTATCATTGCTTTTGCAGCATCAGTGCAAATATCAACACAGTGAAAAAAGCAAACAGTACCTTTCTTTTATTATGAACTAGTTTTGACTTCAGTGACCCTTTGAAAGGTCTTAGGGATCCCGAAGGGTCTGCAGACCACATTTTGAGAACTAATATCCTGGGACATCATAACTGAAACTGAGAAGCTCCAGTAACAGCATTTCACTTAAAATAAGCCATACAACTTAATTGCCTCTTTATCAAGTAATGCATGGTGTGAGAAAAAGTAAGTTGTAGGTGTGTTCTTTAAAATACTTCAGATGTGTTTGTTTAGTAGTTTCATTATAGCATTTTAATACCGCCACATTCTTTAAAGTCTATCTTCCAGTCTTTAAAATTATACTATTTTTGAATTACTTTTTTCTCTGCATTTATATTTTGATAAGACTTAAAAGTATTTCATAATATGAGGATGAAAAAATTAATTATGAGTAAATAGTTTTGATATACTTTAAAAAAATCATTTTAGGCAGGCATTCCAGACCCTCCAAATATGTCAGAAGAATTAATCCAGTTGAAAGCCAAGGAGCGACACTTTTTGGAACAATTGTTAGATGGGAAGAAATTAGAAAATTACAAAATTCCAGTACCAATCAATGCTGAACTCAGAAAATATCAGCAGGTAAGGTTTTTTACTTACCTTGTAAATATAAGTAGTGACTATCCTTTTCAAATGTACTTTGAAGAGTTTTTAAAATTCATTTAGTAAAATCTTGTATTTAGTGTTTTACACCTATTTCTCTTTTGCCTATAAAAATACAGATTTTTGGTCTGTGCAAAACATTTTTGACAAAAAGCTTTTTGTGATCTGTTCATATTTATAATTTTTGTCTTTCAACCTTTCAGGATGGTGTGAACTGGTTAGCATTTCTTAATAAGTATAAACTTCATGGAATTCTATGTGATGACATGGGTTTAGGAAAAACTTTACAGTCCATCTGCATTCTAGCAGGAGATCACTGTCACAGGTAATATAAGTTGTTTTAAAAGAAGGCTTCCAGATGCTGAGAAATGTAAATAAGCTGGTTAATTTACTGTGTTTTGCTGTTGTAAAGGGCCCAGGAATACGCAAGATCAAAACTGGCAGAATGTATGCCACTTCCTTCCTTGGTAGTTTGTCCACCAACATTAACAGGTCATTGGGTGGATGAAGTAGGTAAATTTTGCTCCAGAGAATATCTCAATCCATTGCATTATACTGGACCTCCTACTGAAAGAATAAGGTAAGGACTGTACCTTATTCTTTTAACTGACCAAAAATGTTAAACTTTTGCTTTAAGCAACTTGGAAGAATAAAGTTGATAAAAAATGAATTTAGCTTTTTTGTTGTTGTCAGACACAGAAACGTAAGAAAGGTGAGTATACATACACTGTAAAGATATAATCAGTAAGACTCATCGAAATTCAAGGACTTGAGCCATTGCTAACAATCAGTTGGGCTTTGTAAGTGTTGGAGCTAGGAACCAAAGCCATTCTCCATGTCTTTCTTGGGAGCTTTGTGATCATAGCATCTCCTAGGTGCTTCTGTTATATTCTCATTCTCTACCCACTTTACCTAAGTGTTCTCTCTTCCTTTCCTCTGCCCAGAAGTGCTTTTGGTCCACAGTGACTGCTCTAGCTTCCCTGATACCATAGCAACACTAGAGTTCTATTAGCTTTACCCTCTCTGTATTAACTAGCACATCTCTTATGTTCCTAAATACAAATTTTGAAGAAGGAATTTTGTTGATTTCAATTCATCTTTTAAAACTTGGATAGTCATAGGTTGCTGATTAGTCCATAGATTTGCTGCCCTTCTGTATTAATAATAGCTAACATATATTGAGCACTTACTGGCCAGACATTGTTATAAGCAGTTTTACATTTATGTAAAATATATTGTGTATTCTCACAGTCACATTATGAGGTGTAGGTATATTATTGTTCCAAATTTGTAGATGAGGAGTCTAAGAGATGGGGTCTAGGTCCAAAGTCATTCCACTAATTAAATCAGCAGAGTGAGATTTGCATACAGGCAGCTTTAACAGCTTACACATGTAAGGAATTTACTGTAGGGTCCGTTCTATATTCATTCATTTACAAGTGATAAAAACTTAGACTAGCTTAAGCAAACAAGAAACCCAGTAATTCACTAAATTGAGAATTTCAGGGGTGAATTCTTGTTTCAGGCACATCTAGATTACTCTCATTTGCTCTTTCTCCTCATACATAACTTGTTCTATGGGCTTCTGCTGGACTTCGGTCTACAGTTGGTGGGTAAGATGACTCTGGGCAGTCTCAGGCCCACATTCTCCTGCTGGGTGATGACAGTAAACAAATTTTCTGTCTCCCATCATGAACATATTGATTCTGGAGATGACTGACTGACCTTGTTTGTGTCATGACCGGAAGCCCTTTGTGGTCAGGAGATAAAACACTCTGAATGGCTCAACCTGATTCAGATGCTTTATCTCTTTGGTGCTTATGGGGACTTGTGATTGACAGCTTCCCTCTACTCCCCTCCCCATCACAACATGGGGTAGCAGAGGGATAGTGCCTCCAAGGAAGAGATGTTGGCAAATAAACTTGAAATGTCCACATTTTGAGTCAGGTATTCATCTCTTTACTCTTCAGAATAAGTTAGGGCAATATGGCAAATTTATAAGAAGAATGGCCTTTACATAGCAGGGTCATAAATGTAAACAGAAGGGAATGTTGAGCTTAGTAGGCAGATTGAAAGCACCTTATATGATGGTAGCTGTAGTTTCCCCTTTGAAATTGTATTACAGATATTGTGGATTCCCTGTTCCTAATCTTACTTATTTTTAAATACAGGTTACAGCATCAAGTAAAAAAGCACAATCTGATAGTGGCTTCATATGATGTTGTGAGGAATGACATAGATTTCTTTAGGTAAGAATTAAAAATTTTTTAAACAAAAACTTAGTACCAAGTTTGAAGAAACTTAATATTTTCCTACCTCAAAAACTCATATAGTTTTCAACATACAGTAAAAGATGCTAAAATTTTTTGTTTATTCTCCCTTAGAAATATTAAATTTAACTACTGCATTCTTGATGAAGGCCATGTCATTAAAAATGGAAAAACAAAATTGTCAAAAGCAGTAAAACAACTGACTGCTAATTACAGGATTATTCTTTCTGGAACACCAATACAGGTAATTATTTACTATTCTCTCTTTTTTTTGTTTTTTTTGAAGAGAAGGTTTGGCATTTGGCAGTGAATTAAATAAGAGCTTTTTTTAGTTTATAGGAATGATAATTTCCAGTAATTATCTTGCTTTTATAATGGTTCTTTTGGTATGTAACAGGAGCTGAGCAAACCAGGTTTTCAAAGTCATATTTAAAATATAAATATGACTTTATATTTAAAATATAAAATATAATTTTAGGCTATGTAAACAGAAGTCTTATGTCCAAAGTGTAGGAGACATTAGCCAGACTCTTTCACACTGGCTATTCTCCTTCTGTAGTATTACACCACAGTCTGATTTAACACTGGAAAAGCTAGTGTTGATTCAAAGGTGAATCATCGTTTAGTAACAAGCGTGAATACCTGAGGTTAGGAGACAATTTAAGGGAGGAGATTGTAGAAGTTTATCTTGGAAAAGGAAGGAGATGCGTGAGTATGTAGATGTCTTTCTGTACTTAGGAGAGATCTGTTATCTTCCAGAGGAATTTGTTCCAAATGTTCATACGTAGCTTGTATAGCCAGATCTGATGGGAAGATACCCTTTGTCACTCTCCAGTTAGTGGGAGGATAAACACCAAGCGACCTTTGAAAGTTCCTCTGACTCTGAAATAATTGATGGTTTTTTATTTATGTATTTGTTACTTTTCTTCAAAATTATTTTTGGTGATGGACTGATTATAAGTCCATCACCAAAAAGGACTAGGGTTCTGTCCATTAAGTGAACACTACGGATATTAATGACCACAGAAGATAACTTAATTACAAGTATTTAAAAGTTTAATACAACTAAGAAAAAGTACCTTTAAAAGGTAAAAAAGGCTTTTTAGACTTGAATTATCAAGACTTTGCTTCAATTTAAACTTACATGGAAACTTCACAGTATTTTTAAATACATTATTGCTTTCATAACATTTTTTTCTTTTGGTTTTTTGTTTGCCTAAAGGCCATCTCTCTTTCCCCTTTACTTACCTGAATAGTTTAGCTCTGAAGCTATAAGGTGGGTTTCTGCACCGAAGAGCCCAGAGTTGGGGGTCAGAGTCTAAGTGGGATTAGAAGGGTGTCCATCATGTGGGAGGGCAGCCCAGCATCATGAGCCAGAGCTTGAGCAGGGTGGGGAGGGCATCTGGAAGGGTTAAGGGGGTGGAATGGTACTGTAGGATACACCACATTGGGAAAGCATCCAAAATGAAAACATGCTGGTTTGTTTGTTGTTTTTTTTCCATGAAATTTCAACAGAATTGGAAAGAACTTGTGCCTATTCCTGGAACTCATAAGTATGGGGCAGACTTGACCTATAACCAAACTCTTTTAGGTTTTCCTTTGTTGAAGAAGCAGTGATGTTGGCCAAATTCCTTAGATCTTGCTGTTAATTTGAATGTCAGTAGAATCAGAAACATCTTCATCTTTTAGCTCTTCTATTTACTACTTTTGTCACCAGTAAGGTTTAAATACTATGAACCAAGGCTTATTCAGGAGGAGGAGTCTTGAAAATTTCTCCCCAAATAGGACAGAGTATTTTCTCCAAGAATGCTAACCTGAATGTTACACATTAAAATGCAGACTTATGCTGTGTACCTAAAAAATGTGGTGATAATCACTCATCTGTATCATCATAATGCACTTTAATTAATGTTTCTTTTTTTTTTTAAGAATAAGGAAATAATCCCCCTACGAAAGATAACTGGTGTTCCTTTCTTATATTCAGAACAACGTTTTGGAACTGTGGTCATTATTTGATTTCCTCATGCCAGGATTTTTGGGGACTGAACGCCAGTTTGCTGCTCGATATGGTAAACCTATATTAGCAAGTAGGGATGCTCGAAGCTCCAGTCGAGAACAAGAAGCAGGTATGAAAAAGATACAATTACATACTCTGTGCAAGTGAATATAATTTATTCCTAACTTTTTTGAAGCCGTTTTCTCTTATTATTAACAGGTGTTCTCGCGATGGATGCCCTGCACCGCCAAGTCCTGCCATTTCTTTTGAGAAGAATGAAAGAAGATGTTTTACAGGATCTTCCACCCAAAATTATTCAAGACTATTACTGTATTCTTAGTCCTCTTCAGGTTAGGAATCTGGTGATGGTGGTTGTTGGTAGTATGCTTATTAGTAGAATGCTTTGAATAAGCCACAGAAGTATTAACTGAATGGGAATAGCCTTTGGCTTTATCACTCTAACCTAGCTTCTACGTCTTGAGACTAGGAATATTGTTTCAAACAGAAGTAGATAAGACCTAAATGAATCTTTTTGGATATGTGGATACATTTGGATATGTGCATTTTGATTGTAGCTGCTTTCTTATATGTCTAGTTAATTGAAAAAGTTATAAGGTTAAACTGATGAAGAAATGTTTATAAGGGCCAAAAATCTACTTATAATGTCATATCCGCACAAGAGCATTATAGATACTGTCAATCCCCACAAGAGCATTATAGATACTGTCAATCCCCATTTTTGCAAATGAAACTGAATCTGAGAAAGTTAAGTAACTTGCTCAAGGTTATATAGCTAATATATATATATATCAGGGCTTAGTTTCAAATCTTGGGAAGTGGGGACCTCATCCCTTTTAAAGTATTATTATTCATTGCCAATAAATTTTGGTGTGTGCACAGTTCTGATTTCATACATAGGGACCATTATCAAAGGAAGTTACTGTATGCCTTTCCTTCTGTAGTATTAGGTTGGTACAAAAATAATTGCGGTTTAATAGGTTAAAAATAATTGCAAACATCACAATTACTTTTGCACCAACTTAATATTTTATAAAGGGAAGCCATCCCTTGTCTTAGTAAGACATGGCCTATAATCGGAATTCTGTTTGAGTGTTTATGTTCTAAGTTACCATTCATCAGTCTGTTTCAGTATGAGGAGTTGGTTTAGTATGGTCAAATGAATAAAAGATATATAGACACACCCTAAAAACTTACCCTCTTTCCCCTCCAGTGTATAGACAGTTAACTCATTAGTGAGTATTTATCTGTACAACTTGAGTTTAGTGGGCACTAATCTGAGAACTCTGTTATCATTTATATTACCTACCTCATCTCTCTGGGTCTCCATTCCTTATTTGTAAAAATAGGATTAATATTTCTTGAAAGGAATATTTTATGGGCAATGAGATGAAGACTTTTTAAAGTAAGTATAAAGAAAAGGTGCCAAAAAAAAACCAGTGGTGATATACTGGTGGTGTATTATGATTATCAGCATAAAACACACTTAAGTAGTCTGGAGGAAGAGAGCTTGTGGAGGGAAGTGGCATTTGGCTTTGTTTAGCTTTCATGGGTTTTTATATTCTGACTTCTGTTCTTTAGCACTCTAGATTTTCTTCTCTTTTGTGTTGTTTTAGTGTGTACAAGCAGAAACCAGATTCCAGGGTAATGCTTTCAACTTGATATTTGTGAGATCTCTTTTAGGCAGCAGTAGTATTTTAAAACTTGTTCTCTTGGAATGTACCTGTCAAGGCTTGACCACATAACTTCACGTAAGGGAGATTTTCTCATTTACTTGTGAGGATTCAGGTTCCTTTTATTGGTGATACATTTATCTTGCTGAACCAGAGTGGAAAAATTGAGTCTAGGACTATTTGACTCATTTTTTTAATACTTTAGCAGTCAAACAATATGTCATACTTGTTTTCTAAATGTAATTTTAAAGGAATTTACCAAAATGCAGTGGATAATCTATACTCAGTAGCAAAGTATAGGTATTATAATTTATTTTCTTTAATGAGGGTTGATTTAAATTATTGTTCTTATTGGCTTGTGCTAGTTGTTTTCAGCAATTGAAAATAAATTACTTCTTTCGTGGGGGAAAATTTACAGGTTCAGCTCTACGAGGATTTTGCTAAGTCTCGCGCCAAGTGTGATGTTGATGAAACAGTTTCTTCAGCGGCACTTTCTGAAGAAACTGAAAAACCAAAGCTTAAAGCTACGGGACATGTATTCCAGGTATAGATTACAATCTACTCTTTAAATGTTGTTGGAGAATGTTCTTCAGTGCAGTAAATTTTACATAGAACACTGAAATATGGGTTTATTTCAGTTTTTTCTCAATTGTATACAGTCTTGAAAATAGATAAAAGTACCAATTTATTTCCTTATCGATTCATAATTAGTTATAAGTAATTTAATATTAAAATTAAATGTACAAAATGCAGTATGTTTACTACATGAAAAAAGGGTTTCAGAAGACAGAATCTTTTGCTTTCCATTCAAAAAATATTGGAACACCTACAAGGCACTAATTTTTCTAAGCTCAGTGATTAACTAAAGTGGTGGACAAAACAGATTCCTTCCCTTGTAGAAATGAAAAACGAGTAAGTAAGAGAAAATAAAGCAGAGTAAGAGGTTATATAGTATAGGAGTCAGGAAAGGTTGTGATTTTTAATAGAGGGATCAGGGATGGCCTCACTTCTTGAGAAAGTAATGTTTAGCAGATACCTGAAGGAGGATCGAAGCATGCAGATATGTGGGGGAAAGGGATTCTGGGCAGAGGATACAAAAAGTACAGAAGTCCTGAAACGTGATGTCTCTGTGCTCAAGGGAATAGCAAATGAGAAAGAGATGAAAAAGAGATGAAAAGTGTCGATTCACTTTTTCTTTCCCTTTTTAAATAGTCCACTATAGAAAACCTCCGAACCCCCTTGCCACCAATCAATTAAGTACTGTAGCACTTTTAAAGATAGAAGAGGGAAAAGGTGCTTGTAAAGGCTTATGCCTCTCCCATAGTTTTTATCATAGTTTCCAGCAGTCTCTTCAGCCTTGTCAGCGGAGCTTACTAATATAATCTCTGTGCCAAAGGTGAGACCTAAATCATAAGCCAAGTAAAAGGCAAAAGAGAAAGAGTGTGGCTGAATCAAAGAAAAAAGAAAAAAGAGATCCTATAGGATTCTGATTCTCAAACACAATCACTTAAAATAACCAGCTAGCTCCACCTCCCAACCCCACTACCAGACCTACGGAATCAGAATACTGTGTAGAAGGGAGAGACTTGCAGATTTATAAGGTCCTAAGAAATTTTTATACCACTTAAGTTTGAGAAATCCTTCTTTGGGAAATGATGCCTGGTTCCAGAAGCATCTGCGCATTATCAAGCGCTTTGAGTGGGAAAGGGTTAGGTATAGAAGCTAACGAATAAGATACTCTTTCTGCCCTGAGAAGCTCATTGTCCAGTGGGGGAAACAGACATAAACAGTACAATTTATACAAGTTATAAATGCTTTCATAAAATACCTGCTGCACAAGAAGCACAGATGAAGGCATCACAGATGAGGTACTTGAGCTGTTTCTTGAAGAATGCATAGGAGTATGTGAAAAGAGAAAAAAAGACATTGTAGACAGAATAGCGTGGGAAAAGGTACTGAGATACAAACATTTGTGGCATATGAAGTGGACTTGTGTATGCTTTTTTTCTCCCCTAAAAGGCATTACAGTACTTACGTAAACTGTGCAACCATCCAGCATTAGTCTTAACACCTCAACATCCAGAGTTCAAGAGTACTACTGAAAAACTGGCAGTTCAGAATTCTTCTCTTCATGACATTCAACATGCCCCTAAACTCTCAGCATTGAAACAAGTAAGTAGGTATTTTAAATGTTAGATGTGTGTTGAACATTCCTGATGTGTAACACTAGGTAAATGGGCTTTTCCAATAGATTACTGATGTGTTTACCATTTATTTTTTAATTTGGCTTTTTAGAGTTTGGGTATAGCTTTTTTGAAAATAGTGGTAAAATATATATAGCATCATATATGCCATTTTAACCACTTTTAAGTGTAGAGTTCTGTGGCATTAATTACATTCAATGTTGTGCAACCATCACTATTTATTTCCAAAATTTTTCTATCACTGAAACAGAAACTCTGTACCCATTAAGCAATAACTTCCCATTCTCCTTTTCCCCCAAAGCCTGGTAACCTCTAATCTACTTTCTGTCTGTGTGAATTTGTGTGTTCTAAATATTCCATGTAAGTAGAATCATACATTTCAAGTATTTGTCCTTTTGGACTGACTTATTTTTCACTTATTTTCAAGGTTCATTCATGTTGTAGTGTGTATTGGTACTTCATTTTTATGACTGAATAATATTCCAGCTGAATAATATTCCGTTGTTATTATTTACATACCACATTCTATTCATCTAGTCATGTGTTGATGGGACACTTGAGTTGTTTCCACCTTTTTACTATTGTGAACATACTGCAATGAATATTGGCTTATAAGTATTTGTTTGAGTTCTTCTTTTAAGTTCTTTTGTATAAAGACCTAAGAGTGGAATTGGTGGATCATACAGCAATTCTATGTTTTAACTTTTTCAGGAACTGTCAAAATGTTTTCCGTAGTAGCTGCACTATTTACATTTCCACCAGCAGTGTGCCAGGGTTCTAATTTCTCCATATCCTCCCCAACACTTATTTTTAATTTTTTTATATTATAGTCATCCCAGCAGGTATGAAGTGGTATCTCATTGTTGATTTGCTATCCCTAATGACTAGTGATGTTGAGTGTCTTTTCATACGCTTATTGGATATTTATATGTCTTTTTTGGATAAATGTCTAAGTTCTTTGACTATTTTTTAATTGGATTGTCTTCTGGTTGAGTTTTAGGAGTTCTTTTATATTCTGGATATTAAGCCCTTATTGGATATGATTTGCAAATACTTTCTCCCATTCTCTCTATTGTGTGTCACTTTCTTCATAATGTCCTTCATGGTTTCTGATGAGAAATCAGGTGCTCATGTTACTGAGGATCCCTTTTACATGATGAGTCATTTTTCTCTTGCCGCTTTCAAGAGTCTCTTTTTATCTTTGTCTTTCAATGGTTTGATTATAATGTGTATTACTGTGAGTGTATTTTCAAATGAAAATTGAATTTCATCCACATTTTAATTATACTACAGGCTTTAAATTATTTTTAGTTTATATTTTTATACATTACTTTTTTACCTGCAGTTGTTAAACTAATCTCTCATTTTAGAGTGCTTCATGTTACCCTGAACTGTCTGGAATTAAAAAGCTTAGGAACTCTGCAGCTTAGGCCCAGATTATTTCTGGCCATGGAGGGCCAGAAATAATGGCCCTCAAAGAGGGCTATTCCAGAACCCTTATTTTCTATTTGCTCAGTTATTTTCAGCCATTCATAATAAATGTTCTGTCTCAGGAGAGAACTAGCTTGCTTGCTTTCATCTAAAATATGTCTGTTCTCTGAAGTAGAGGAGAAATCTTATTTGTTAAAAATCTGGCAATAGAAATACAGAAACATGTTTATCAGCAAGTAATAATGCCAAAAATATCTAATATGGCCAGATCCAGAATTTAAAAATTTCAGTAAACTGGAATGAACTGAAACTCTAGGTGAAATTTAATGGTGATAAGCAGAGTCAATTTTAAAAGAAACCATTTAGATAAATATAGATTCTGCCAGACTTAGCAAACATTTCATATAGGGTAAACTTGAGTTTGATATGATGGCATGTTCAGTGTAAACCTACTGTGTGAATTAGTTGCCAGGAAATAATGCTAATAATCTTGGATGGGATTAATAACAGTGTAATGGCCAAAATGAGGGCATCATAGTTTCATTGTATTTTATATCAGTCAGGCCAAATTTTGAGTATCATTTATAGTTTGGGGCACTATAAGTAAATAACTATAATAAAATAATCTAGAAACCATTTTATATGAGGAACAGCTTGAAAAACTCCTGGTTGCCTACTTTTATTGAACTCCTATGTAATAATTGATTCTTTTTCTCCAGTTGCTGTTGGACTGTGGTTTGGGAAATGGCAGCACTTCGGAGAGTGGCACAGAGTCTGTTGTGGCCCAACACAGGATACTGATCTTCTGTCAGCTTAAAAGTATGCTGGATATAGTAGAACACGATCTCCTCAAACCTCACTTACCCTCTGTCACTTACTTGAGGTTAGATGGTAGCATACCTCCTGGTCAGAGGCATTCCATTGTTTCACGGTAAGTGGCTTCTAAAACTCGTAAGTCAAGCTATATAGTCAGTGTATTATTACTTACTTCGAAGTTTGCCTCACAAAGTATTTTCTTTGGCTAAATATCTGCAACTGTGTTTTATTGTGTAATTCAACCCAAACCCTTTCAAAAATATATTACTACAGAAATATAATTGCATAGTTTTTTTAGTTAAAAAATACAGTGTGACTGTATAGAAAAGGCACTTCGAAGGATATGAAAGAAATGTAAGGCATCGACAAAAAATAGAGACAACTACTTTCCACCTCACCTTTTTCTGGGGAGTTGGTGTAGCAGGAAGCAAACAGGTGGCTTAGCTGAGATCTGTAGCCTAATCTCTGTCTCTGCTGAGAACAAGTTGGAAGCTGGCCCAGCTAGGAAGCAAAATTGATTAATGCAGTGTTTCTCAAGTGTGGCCTACACCCTCTGCTTTAGAAATGTCGTATTTCTAAATGCAGATTCCTAGGTTCTGTCCCAGATCTGCTCACTTCAAGAGTCAGCACTTTTAACAAGCATCCCCAAGAGATTTTTAGGCACAGTACAGTCAGAGTCCACGAATGAGCTTCAGAGGCAGACAGATCCAGGTTTGATGCCTGACTGTGCTATTTAGGCAGTGTTCTCTGGGCCTGTTTATCATGCACAGAGCCCGCGTCTCTAAATTAGGGACAATGGTGTTATCCTTATAGAGCTATTGTAACAATTAAAAAACATGCATGTAAAGTACAAAGCTCTTACCTGACTCAGAGTGAGAATGTAATAAATGGTAGCTTGGTAATATTGTTAGTAATAATGTTAGTTTTCCTTTTTCCTAGAAGCTACTAGATGTCCTTTGTCATTATCTTCTAGGACTAGTACAATAGCAGCAACCCTCAACACCCTCATCCTCTACCTTCCCTGACTGGTCTAAAAAATAGAGATAACTACTTATCCTCTTCTGTCTCCATACATTAATGGTTCATAGTTGGGTTTTGTTTAATTATAATTAGTATTTAATTACATTTTTGCAACTTAATCTTTATCTGTTATGCAACTTAGTCTTTGTTATTCTAAAATACAATCCAGTTGGACTTATTTCTGTTTAAGAAATATCTGACATGTTCCAGAATACATTCTTTCTATGACCAGAGATATTATATATATTAAAAGAAGATAGTTTTATCAGATAGTTTGTAAAGAAATGTTCTCATTTGTGCCATTTAATTTCTATTGAATAGTCCAATGTCTATTATATAGGTACCTTAGAAAGAAATGTACTAATTTTATTTTTTAATATCTATACTTTTAGGTTTAACAATGATCCATCCATAGACGTTCTCTTACTTACAACTCATGTTGGTGGCCTGGGGCTTAACTTAACAGGCGCTGACACAGTGGTATTTGTAGAGCATGACTGGAATCCCATGCGTGATCTACAGGCCATGGACCGGGCCCATCGCATTGGGCAGGTAAAAAGTCACCACTCACAGATGTTAACCTGTGAACTGGGGAGAGGACTCCCCTAAAAAGACAGGAAGCCTTGGTTTACGTTCCTACTCTGATGTTAATAAATGTTTGACTTAGGCAAGTCATTTAATTCTGTAGCACCACTTCCTCATGCATTAAATATGGCAACTTGATGGGACACTATACTATCCATTCCTAATATTCTGTGATTCTCTGCAAACATTTTAAGCTCAGTCCTAATTAGATAGTAGTTAAGTACTTGGTGCAAGACCCGTGACTGTGAACCTCTAAGCTTATCAGTTTATTTGTGCTATACTTGCTTAACTTCTTTTTCTCATTCAGAAACGTGTGGTTAACGTGTACCGATTGATAACCAGAGGAACATTGGAAGAGAAAATAATGGGTTTGCAGAAATTCAAGATGAACATAGCGAATACAGTTATCAGCCAAGAGAATTCTAGTTTGCAGAGTATGGGGACAGATCAACTTCTCGATCTGTTTACTCTTGATAAGGTAAAGAACATACACAATTTGCTCTATCTTTAATGCGTTTACAGACTTCCTGGGACTGTTTGGTGAAAGTACTGAAGGGAGCAGCAAAAGGTATTCACTTCAGTATCAGCTAGACAACTCTTAGAGAGGATTTTTGATGGCCAGATAAAACGTTCCAGGGATACTAGGGGATGTTTGAAGTTTTGACTTTCTGATTGATGTCTCCCTTGTCTTGTGCCAAGGTTTCTTAGTCCTTTCTTGCTAAAGGACACTGTCACTGGAAACACCTGGGTGTGTGTTTCTTGCCCTGCCTCCTATTAAATGGTGACCTTAGGCAAATTAACATCTTTGAGCATCTATACCCTTGGGAGGGTAATGCCTACATTACTACATGGTTAGGAAGGTAAAATAAAATAACATATGTAAGTGTTTAGAAAGTGTATCTAGTATAGTTTCTCAATAAACAGGAGCCGTTTTTTGTTCTTGTGGATGATGGAACTAATATATCGGATAACAATCCATAATCAAAAGATGCACCAGCTGGAAATATTGGTCAGTCTAATAATGTAAAACTAATAAGGACTTTAAAGTCCTATATAGGTTCAGAAAATGAACTGCACACTTGGCATAATTATGATGAGATTGGCCTTTGATAAACTACCGTGTTTCCTCGAAGATAAGACCTAGCCGGACCATCAGCTCTAATGCGTCTTTTGGAGGAAAAATTTAATATAAGACTGGGTCTCATATTATAGTAAATTTTTGCTCCAAAAGACGCATTAGAGCTGATGGTCCAGCTAGGTTTTATTTTCAGGGAAACACGGTAGCTGTAATAACAAAATTGTAATGTCCAAATCTGAGAGATTGTACAGTGGATCTAAGCCACATTTAGAATATTATATCTGGTTCTGGGTGCTACATTTTAAACAGTAACAAATTAGTCCCCAAGAGATGGCCGGGATGAGGAAGGTTCTTTAATCATGTCATAAGGTAAGGCTGAATGAACAAGATATGTGTAACTTAGAAAAAGAAGACTCAAACATGCATTGCTATCTTCAGATGCTTTTATTCTGTTTGAAAGAATATTCTTATGGGTGACTTTCAGCGAGCAGAACTGGGCTCGGGGGTGTTCCAGGGAAGCAAGAGCTATTGCCATAAAGGATTCTATTGGGACGATTGGCAAAATTTCACTATGGTATATATATTCCATATATTTGACTATATTGTATAGTCAAATTTTGCCAATTGTCCATATACATATACATATATATGTATGTATATATATGTGTGTGTGTATATATGTATATGTATATATATATATATGATCATTTTAGTATATCAATTAAATTTCCTTAATTTTATCTTTGTACTTTGATTAAGAGAATGTCCTTAGGAATACATGCTTATTTCTATCTAGGAAGAAAGGGGCATAATATCTACAAAATTTCTCTTGAATGGTTTTGGAAAAAAGCTGATTATTTGACTATATATCTGACTTATACATACATTTATACACATATATATACAGGGGAGAGAATGACAGAGCCAATGTGACACAATGAACAATGAGTTCTTTGTAATGTTCTTATAATTCTTCCAAACAAAAGGCTTAAAATGATGAATCAAATTATTAGGTTATTCTGTTTTTCCACAGACCTATCTTATGAGATCATGAACTTCTCCATCACTTGAAGTATTTAACTCTTGAATAAGTGCAATGTTAGAAACAAGTGTGATATTTTAAAGGAAAGTACAGTTTCTGAAGTTAATCAGTTTATCTTTCTGCCAATTTTTCTTAAGGATGGCAAAGCAGAAAAAGCTGACACCTCTACTTCTGGAAAAGCAAGTATGAAATCAATTCTTGAAAACCTGAGTGATCTTTGGGATCAAGAGCAATATGAGTCAGAGTACAGCCTGGAAAATTTTATGCATTCTCTCAAGTAACTATCAAATATTGTAAATGCAGTTGCTGCTAGTTCGGTTACATTTCTGCTGATATTCAGCAAATTTCAAAGTTTATGGTGAACTTTTAGCTCAATGTGTAAATAGATACGAAGAATATTCAGCATAACGCTGGTTCTTGTTTCACTGGGAGGAACAAGTTATTCTCAAATATTTGCACTGTATTAAATTTAAATGTTAATGTGAAATGGTTTAAATTTTACATGCTGAATAGCTGCAGAGCAGAGGAACCAAACCAGGTTTACAAGTGCTACCATGAGGTGTTCCTACTGGAAACGAGCCTCCTATCTTTACATAGTCACTTTGTACAGGATTAATATCCATGCATACTTTAGTGTTCATGTACATTTTTTGTTTTAAAAAGAACTTGTTTTTATAAATGATTAAAAATGGCTTTTTTTGTATAAAAGCCTTAATGAGCCATAATTTTAAGAATAATGACTGACAATGGTCACTCTTAGAACATGAAAATCCTTGACAATGAATTGAACCAGGCCCTTGGTGGAAACCTTTATATATTTAATGCAGATGCGTAGTGTTTTTCAAATCTTTAACACCATTTTGTCAACTTTTAAAATATATCAGCTGTTCTACAGGTAATGGTCTATTTAAAACTATCATAATAACATCCTATTAAGAGGGTGTTTTTTTAATTTATCTAATGGCTAGGATATAGCCAGATTCAGAGAACATATGTACGCAATAGGTTTCGGTCATATATATATATATATATATATATACATATATATATATAATATATTTTTTGTAACTATGAACATATACAGTTTTCCAAAAGTAGATTTTACACTGTTTAGAGTTCCAAAACCTATGGTAAAAAGACTGTTTATTGAAGTAATGCATGATTGGGAGAAATAATTCCTTCTATATATACAAACATACATAAATACACATAACTATATGCACAAACATACCTATCCTGCATCCGAAAAGGTGCTTGGTATTGGCACTAAAATCATGTAGTTATACTGGGCCTGAAGCCGATTAACCAGTGTTAGAAAAGTGAGCTCAATGGTGAGGGTGGGTATATGTATATAGATGTGCATGTATGTATATGTATATAATTTTATAAATTTCACACATAAATTAATACATGCCTGTGTGCATATATATGTATGGGAGATATTTGTATATACATGTACAGGTAATCAACATCCCCAAGGTTTGTGGCTGGCCATACACATAGGCATTGGTTTAAAAACCATCAGACCTCAGCTGTAAAATAACTTTTTTCTGTTGAAAATCATTAGTTACACTGTTCTGCAGCATTTAGACATGACATTTGTCACATTTCAGTAGCTTTGACAACCATACTGTAACATTAAACCTAGCATTCCACAAGAGAATAATAAATAAGATTGAAACTGTAAAACATGCAACTGTGTGTTATTTGTAGGAAATGAGCACTAGAAAAAGCAAAAGATTGAAGTTATTAGTTCAGATAAAAAGGTTCTAAAAAAGCTCAGTGCCTTTTTTCTTACTAATTAAATGGTTAATTTCTTCACTGTTTAGGAATTATATTCACTGTTTAGGAATTATATTCAAATTGTAAAAGACCAAAAGGAAACTCTTGACTTTATATAGAACATCCACTGTATATAGCACTGGGTAGCTGAGCCAGTATACTTGAGTTGAATTTTTAAAATTATTTATTATTTGCTATTTCCATAAGCCAGACTAGTTAACATAGCTCATAGTAATTGATATTTTCTATAAATATGTAGGGAGCAATACATTAAAGAAATGTTAAAGTTTTTTCCAAATTGAAAGGACAGAGCTGTAAGTCAGATGTTTAAGCAGTTTAAATTTTAAGAGTAGACTATTTCTAGAAGCAGAGACAGGGTAATGTTAATTGCCCGCTTATAGTTCCCACACTTTTGCCTCTAAAAATAGAAATTATAGAAAAGTAATAAGCATTCCATCACACATCCATTGCCTCTGAGTGGGACAACAGGATCGGGGGTAAAAAGAAGACTTAGTGTGACTATAACATTTAAAAAGAACCTTTTGAGTTACACAAAATTAAATCACACATTCCAGCTTTCCAAATAAAGCACAACACAAAGAGTAAAACACAAACAGTAAGAACTAAGTAGTCTCAATTAAGTGACCCAGTTAGAGTGTAGCGCAGCTTAAAAATAATAGATACATGGAGAAAGTTGAACTGAGTAGTGAATATGATTAAATTTATAGCTGTTAATTTTGTGGATGTGATGATGATATGATAATGTTTTTAAAAATGTATGCATGTGGGAAACAAAACAAACATGAAAGAATGTTACTATTTTAAGCTGGGTAATGGGTTTATGGATACCCATATTGTACTATCCTCCCCTTTTCAGTTTATTATAGAAAATTTATCATAAAAAATTATATAAAAATATATATTCAGAGTATCAGAGTTATTATTGCCTATAAGAAAATTTTAAGTTTTTAGCACTAAAGAAATATTAAAATTTGGGGTTCTGAGTATAATTTTTGTTATATGTATATATCCACAAATGTTTCTCAAAAAAATATTCTAGTCTTTCAGCAAGAGCTATTATAATGGTGACAGAGGTGCAAGTCTCTGATCTTGGACTGACTGAACCAGTATAGTGTATCCTTATTCCTTTTAGATGGTTAAATAAGCGTATTCAAAAGTAAATACTCCCATGAAGCTGTTTGAGAATGTGACCACTTATAGTTCCCCTATTTTTGCCTCTAAGAATAGAAATTATAGAAAAGTAATAAGTATTACATCACACATTCATTCCATACAATCTTATACTCCCTGATTAAAGACAGGACCTCCTCAATTTCCCAGAATACATGCTGGCATCATTGGGATCTAAAGTGAAACTGATTGTAGGAAAATCTGTTATCAAGTGCCAGAGTACTCAATGTGGATCTATAAATCAAAAACTTGCCAATTAATAGGAAATGTTTGCTAGTAATACAAATCAGTGTCAGCCATCATCTCTAAGGAGGCAAATATTGCCTGCTGCCTCAGGAAAGGGTTCCTAGTCTCCGATAAATTCCCTCAAACCAGTGAAGTTTTGTTGAAGAATACAGGAGCTGAGATCCTAAAATCTCTGTTGGGACAAAAGACGTGGCTTACAGGAGAAAATTGAACAATAACTTAATCCCCTCCATAAAGTCACAAAGAGCTCATGATTCAAACAGGACTAGCATAACTGTCCAAGAGCCCAGAAACACAAAATTATCTATGAGAAATCAGAATCCCCGGCCTGTACCACAGGTAGATTTAAGGTCTGGGTTGCTGCTAAGTGTATATTGTAGGAACCACAAATCAAGAAAATAACTAAATTCTGGGACCCTAACAGAAGCAAATACAAAACTGTTCCGTAGGGACAGTTTCAGATAGGGTCTCATAGAATTCCATAGAGTGAAAGATTCTAAGATTAAATTTACACATGCATACTCACACACAAAATCTATAGGAGGCAATGAACTACTGGAAAAGTCAGCAGATGCAAATAGGAGAATTAGTTCTTTAAGAACTGCATATAGAATAATCTGAAAAATCATAAAGATAAGTAGATATAAAAAAAGGAAAACAAAAAATTAGTCAAATTTGAAAAAGATCCTATAAATGAAAAATAGTTATTGGAATTCAGAATTTGATAGTTATCAATGCATAGTTAGACACAGTTGAGGAGAATTTGTGAACTGGGGAACTGATCTTACAAAATCACCTACAATGGCATACAGATGAATTGATTGAAAGTATGAAAGAGCAGGCAAAAATCATGGGAAAAGGAATGAGAGTATCTAATGTATGAGTACACTTAATAGGGGGTCTGGAAGGAAAGGGATATCATGGGAGAAGAGACAAGAAATCACCTTTGAGTTATGTCTATTTTTTGCACACCCCTTCATCCAATCCATTTGCAAGTTTTACATCTCCAAAATATTTTCCAAATCTCTTGACTTTTCTCCAGCTCCACTGCTGTGGCGATAGTGTCCACCATCATCTTAACTCCTGGACTACTCTGTTCTAACTGGTCTTCCTGCTTGCCAAATCCTCCGGTGGCTTCCTATAACACTCAGACTGATCCTGAACTCCTTACCATGGTCTGCAAGTCCTACACGTTCTGGCCCCTGCCCACTTCCCGGACTTTGTCTCGTCATATCCCACCATATTTACCTCAGTCAAGTCAGTCTGTCCTCCTGCTTATACCTCAACATAAAACCAAATGTGTTTCCATCTTGGTTTTGGTTCTGGCATAGCTGGGTGAGTGGTGTTTTGGGGAGATAACAGAAGACAAAAGGGAGCAAATTTGGGAGTGGTAAAGGGAAGGTAAGAAGTCAAAAATTATCTTTTGGTCATTAAATTTGAGATTCCTATTATATACCAAAGAGATACGTTGAGTACACAGGTTCTAGATAGTAGATAGGAGTCTAAAACTCATAGGAAAGGTCACAACTAGAGTTACAAATTTGGAAGGTAATATTTTAAGGTATGGGACTTAATAAGATCTCCTGGGGTTATTTATATAATGAAATACTGTACAGCAATGAAAAATCAGTAATAAAACGGATAAATCTCAAAAACATGGGTGAGTGAAAGAAATAAAAGGTATAGTTTGAGCTCATTTATATAAAGAGTGAAAACAGGCAAAAATGAAACAACTTTAGGGATGTACAGACGAATCACATATATGGTTATTTCGTGTTTGAAAAATAGAAAAGTGACAGTCACATGCACGACATTTATTGATCATTTCCTACTGTGCCAAACACAATGGGAGAAGCTCAAAGACCAGTGGAGGAAGGATACTGAAGCCAACAGCTAGTATAGTTACATTAATTTCAGAAAAAGTAGGCTTCAAGGTAAAAAGTGTTACTTGCAATAAAGAGTTTTATCTCATAATAAGAAATTCAGTTAACTAGGAGGTATAACAACTCCAAATTGATACATACCTCAAGACAAAAATAGACGAAACTACAGAAATGGACAAGTCCATGGTCACAGTGAGAGATTTTAACATACCTCTTCTTAGAACAAACAGACCAGAAAAAACAGCAGGATGTAGATGATTTTAATACAATATGGCTTGACATGTACCATGTTTCCCCAAAAATAAGACCGGGTTTTATATTAATTTTTGCTCCAAAAGATGCATTAGGGCTTATGTTCAGAGGATGCCATCCTGAAAAATCATGCTAGGGCTTATTTTCCGGTTAGGTCTTATTTTGGGGGAAACACTGTATATATAGATATACCCAATGATTGCAGAATGCAGTCTTTGGAAGCTTACATGGAACGTTAACACAAACTGATCATATGTTGAGCCATAATGCAACTCCTGGCAAGTTTCAAGAAATTAAAATGATACATGGTGTCTACTTTCTCCACTCCTATTCAAGAAAGTATAGTATTGACATAAAGATGGATCAAAGATATCTTTGAGGTCCTTCCCAGTACAATAAGTCAATAAAAGGAATGCACACAGCTCAGAAAATAAGAATGATAACTGTTTCTACTTACAATGATTGTAGAAAATTCCAAAGATTCTACAAAACGGCTACTGCGAGTTAAGCCAGTTTACAGGATCAGTATACAAAAAAAGAAATGTATTTCTGTATGTACCAGCAATAAAAAACTGGAAATTGAAAATTTTAAACATTATGTAACAGCACCCAAAGTCATAAAGTACTTAGGTATAAGTCTTACGAAATATGTCTGTGTGCTGAAAACAACATGCTGAGGAAAGAAACCAAAAAGACCTTGAAAAATGAAGATACATAAACATGTTCATGGATTGAAAACTCACTGGTAAGATTTAAGTTCTCTCCAAATTGATTTGTAGACACAAAGCAATTCCAATCAAAATTCCAGAAGGATATTTTGTTGAAATCAATAAATTGATTCTAAAATTCATGTGGCAAGGCAAAGGAACTAGAGTAATCAAAAACAACTATGAAAAAGGAACCATTGGAAAACTTACATTGCTAGTTTTTAAAGCTCATTATAAACATATAGTTATTGATAGTATAGTATTGGCATAGTGATTTATCAGTGGAATAGAATTAATTGCCTACAAATATACTGACACATAGTCAATTGATTTTATACAAAGGTGCTAAGGCAGTTCTTTTCAAAAGTGGGTATCCGTATGCTAAAAAAAAAATACCTCCAAATATACCTGATATCTTAACACCAAATTCAATTAAACATTAATCATGGACATACTTGATAAACCTAAATCTGTGTAACTTCTAGAAGAAAACAGCAGAGAAAATTTTTGTGATATTGGGTTAAGCAAAGATTTCTTGGATATGGTACCAAAAGCGTGATCCGTAGAAGAAAAATATATTGTACTTTAAAAAAAATTAAGAACTTCCACTATTTGAAAGACACTTTAGAAAAAATGAAGAGCCACAAAGTGAGAGAAAATATTTCCAAATCACATACTTATATCTGATAAAAGACTTACATATAAAGAATATATAAATAATTTCCAAAACTCAGTAAATAAACAACCCAATTTAAAAACAAGCAAAAGATTTGATCAGACACATCAACAAAGATGATATACAGAAGGCAAATAAGCACATGAAAAGATAGATGTTCAACATCTTTTCCAATAGTGTGTACTGGTGTATTACACACCTATGAGAATGGCTCAAAATTTGAAAAACTGACAATACGAACTGCTGACAAAGATGCAGAGTAACTGCAACACTCATACGTGCACTGCTATTTGAAATGCAAAATGGTACAGCCGCTTTGGAAAATAGGTTGGAAGTTTCTTATAAAGTTAAACATAAACTTACCAGATGACCCACCAATCCCATTCCTAGGTATTAACCAAGTGTAATGAAAACATGGCCACACAAAAATATTTGTAGCATCATAATTCATAATAGGCAAAGGATGCAAACAACCCCAATGTCCATTAACTGACAAATAGATAAACAAAATGTGGTACGGTAGTCCCTCCTCACCTGCAGTTTCAGTTACCCACAGTCCAAAAATATTAAATGGAAAATTCCAGAAATAAACAATTCATAAGTCTTAAATTGCATGCTGTATTGAGTAGTGTGATGAAATCTCATGCCTCCTGCTCTGTCCCCCTGGGATGTGAATCATTCTTTTGTCCAGCCTATCCATACTGTATAGGTCACTTAACCGTCTCAGATATCAGATGAACTGTCTTGGGAGCACAGTGCTTATGTTCATGTAACAATTATGTTACTTAATGATGGCCCCAAAGTCATTCACATAACTTTTATTACAGTATAATTGTCCATTTTTTATTAGCTATTGTTAATCTCTTACTGTGTCTAATTTATAAATTAAACTTTATCAGAGATATGTATGTATAGGAAAAACATAGTATATGTAGAGTGAGGTACTATCTGCAGTTTCGGGCATCCACTGAGGGTCTCAGAACGTATCCCCAGGGATGAAGGGGGACTACTGCATTTCTATACAGTGAAACACTACTTGGCCATTAAAATGAATGAAGTACTGATACTTGCTACAACATGTGCACCTTAAAAACATTATGCTAATTGAAAGAAGTCAGTCACACAATACCACATATTATGTGAATCCGTTCATACAAAACATCCAGAATAGGGAAAGCTATAGAGAAAGAAAATTAGTGGTTGCTTAAGGCTGGAAGTTTGGAATAGGTGGATGATAGGTAAAGGGTAGAGATTTCTTTGTGAGGTGAGGAAAATGTTCTAAAATTGACTGCAGTGATGGGTGCATATATCTGTGAATATGTTAAAAATTACTGAACCCGTACCCTTAAAAATAGGTGAATTATATGGTATAGGAAAAGAGTTTCTAGGGAAACCCAAAGAAAAGGGGAGACAAAAACAAGGATACTAGAGGAAATTGAAGCCCCCAACACCTAAGCTACAGCAGACATTAAACAGAGCCTAACTCATAGCCAGATAAACTCTCACACTAAAAGCCTCTTTACTCTCTCAGTTACTGTTCCCATTACATCATGTCCAGCTTTCGACAAAACATTACAAAACAAACTAAGGCAATCTGAGAAAAGACAATCTGAAGAGAGAAAGCATCACTACCAGACTTACATATGGCAAAGATTTTGAATTATATTGAAATTTTTAAATAATAATTATTAATGTATCACAGGTTTTAATGGAACAAGTGAATAATGTGCAAGGACAGATGGGTAATATAAACCAAGAGACTGAAACTGTAAGAATTAAAAGGAAATGCTAAAAATCAAAAACTAACAAATGAAAAATATCTTTGATGGGCTCACCAGTGGTCTTGATACCGAGTCAGTAAACATGAAGATAAGTCAATAGAAACTTCCCATGCTGAAATGCAAAGGGGGAAGAGAGGAGAATGAAAAATACAACAATATCTAAGAACTGAGGGACACTTAACAAACAGATTCATACTAGAATATCAGAGAGAGAAAGAAGCAAAAGAAATATTTTAAATGGTAATGAGAAAATTTTCTAAAATTAATGTCAGAAAGCAAACCACAGATCCAGGAAGCTCAGAGAACAGCAAGCAAACAGAATAAATACAAAACAAAACAAAACAAAAAACCCTGTACCCAGGCATATATTTGAACTGCAGAAAACCAAAGACAAAGGAAAAAACCACCCCTACCTATAAAGATAAAAATTACATCAGACTTTTCTTAAAACATGCAAGAGTGAAGTGGAATATTTAAAGTGGTGAAAGAAAGAAAACCCACCAACCTACATGTTTCAAGCGAAATTATCTTTCAAAAGTGAAGGAGAAATAAAGACTTAAACAAAAACAGAGGGAATTTGTCACCAGTAGACCTGCCTTGCATGGAGTGATAAAGGAATTCTCCAAAGAGAAGGAAAATGATACAGATCAGAAACTCAGATCTACACCAAGAAAGAAAGAACATGAAAAGGAATAAATGAAGGTAAAATAAAGCCTTTTATTCTCTCTATTCTTAATTGCTCTAATAGACAATTTCAAAAATATCAACAATGTATTTGATGAGTATAGCTTATATATAAGTGAAATGAGTGGCTGCCATGTCATATGGGACAGGAGAGAGGAATTAGAAATGTCATAAGGTATCTGCATTACCCATGAGGCATCGTATAGTGTTATGTAAAAGTGGACTTAGAAAATGACTTCCTGTCAAGATGGTGGAGTAAGTAAACACTGTTTGCGTCCTTCCATGACCACATCAAAATTACAACTAAATTATACAACCACCACCCTTGAGAACCACCTGAAGTCTAGCTGAATAGAAGTCCTCTAAGGATATAAAGAAGAAACCATATCAACGCTGATAGGAGGGGCAGAGATGTGGAATAGGCCGGTCCCACACCCACAGTGTGGCCATTAAGAATCGGAAAGGAGGGGTGGCAGGTTAGCTCAGTGGGTTAGAGCGTGGTGCTATTAACACCAAGTTTGCCGGTTTGATCCTCGCATGGGCCACTGTGAGCTGTGCCCTCCTTTAAAAACAAAAAGGAATCAGAAAGGATATCTTGGCTATGGAGGTCCCCCTTGAGGAGCAAGTGGTCTCAGCCTCACACCAGAATTCCCAACCTAGGGCACCAGTCCCGGGAAGAGGAGTGCCCATAACATTTGCGTATGAAAACCAGCAGGGATTATGTCCAGTGAGACGTATCTCTTGAGAGGCCTTTGCACAGACTCACTCCCAAACTTACTCGCTCTGAGCTCCAGCGCTGGGGCTGCAGCTTGAACAGTACCAGGGACATAAGGGAAGAACTAAATTGACTAACTTCAGGGCGAGGGCTGGAGAGGCAGGAATGGGGCAGTTCCTCATTATTCCTTTGTTGAATTCTGCTCTCACCTGTCAGCAGGTACAGGCAGGTGCCAGTAGGTGCCAAATCTGTGCTCTCCATTAACCCGGCTAACACTGTTCTCTCCCTAAGACACCACCCCACCCAACTACCCCTTTCCCCCCAAATACAGAATTCAAAATACTGGAAACAAGGATGCTCAGTGAACTTGGGGGAAGAATAGATGAACTCAGTGAGAGCCTCAACAAGGAAATAGAAACCATAAAAAAAAGGTCAGAAATGATGAATACAATAATTGAAGAATACATTGGAGAGAATCTAGGTATAAAAGGCTGGTTCAACATTCAAAAATCAATTAATACAATCCATTATATCAACAGGCTAAAGAAGAAAAATCACGATCTTATCAATAGATGCTGAAAAAGCATTTGACAAAACCCAACACCCACTCATTATAAAACCTGGCAAATTAGGAATAGAGGGGAATTTCTTCAACCTACACCTAATATCATACTTAATGCTAATAATATAGATGCTTTCCTCTAAGATTGGAAATGAAGCAAGGCTGTCTCCTCTCACCACGCCTATTCAGTATTATACTGAAAGTCCTAGCCACTACAATTTAAAAAAAAAAAAAAAGAAAAGATATACAGATTGGGAAGGAAGACATTAAACTCTCTTTTTTCTGCAGATGACAGGGTTGTCTATGTAGAAAATCCCAAAGAATCAACAAAATAAACTCCTGCAACTTAAAGTGATTATATAGCAAGGTCACAGGATATAAGGCTAAAAAGGTCATCACTTTCCTCTATAGCAGCATTAGCACCCAAAAATGAAATCTTAGGTATAAATCTAAAATATATGTGCAAGACGTATATGAGACAAATAAAAATTCTAATAAAAGAAAGCAAAGGAGAGAGACTTCACATTCATGGATAAGAATACTTAATATTGTTTAGCTGTCAGTTCTTCCCAGCCTGATCTATAGATTCAATGCAATCCCAACCAAAATCCCAGTAAGCTATTTTGTAGATATTGACAGATTCTAAAGTTTGCATATGAAATTTTAAAAACCTATTAATAGCCAACATGATACTGAAAAAGAACAAAATCATGGGACCCATACTACCTGACTTCAAGACAGTCTAAAGCTACAGCAACCAAGCCAGTGTGGTACTGGTGAGAGAACAGACAAATAGGTCGATGGAACACAATATAGAGCCTAGAAATAGACGCTCATAAATATAGTCAACTGGTCTTGGACGGTGGAGCAAAGGCAGTACAATGGACAAAAGACAGTTTTTTCAGTAAATGGTGCTGGAACAACTGGACATCCTCATGCAAAAAAATCTAGACACAAACCTTACACCTTTCACAAAAATTAACTCAAAATAGATCATAACACAAATCTGTGAAACTTCTATAAGAGAACACAGAAGAAAATCGATGATCTTGGGTTTGGTGGTGAATTTTTAAACACAACATGAAAAGCATGGTCCTTGAAAGAAAAAACTGTTAAGTTGAACTTCATTAAAATTATAAACTGCTCTGTGAAAGACTGTGAAGAGAATGAAAACACAAGCCAGAGAAAGTATCTGCAAAACACATAAAGGACTTTGAACCAAAAATATACAAAGAACTCTTAAAACTCAACAATTAGAAAACAACCCAATGTAAAAAAAAAAAAAATTAGCAAAAGATCTGGAAAGACTTCTTGTCAAAGATAATAGAAATGGCAAATAAGTAGATGAAAAGATGCTCAACATTATACATCACTAGGGAATTGCCAATTAAAACTGCACACCTATCAGAATGGCTAAAATCCAAAACACCGAGACACTCAATTCTGACAAGAATATAGAGCAACAGGAACCCAGAGCTGGTGGGAATGCAAATGTGCAGCCACTTTGGAAGACAGTTTGGCTGTTCCTTACAAAGCTAAACAGTCTTACCATATGATCCAGCAACCATGTTCCTAGGTATTTACCCAAATGAATTGAAAACTTAGGTCCACACAAAAACCTGTACTTGGGGGTGTACAGCAGCTTTATTCATAGTTGTCCAAAACAGGAAGCAGCCAAGATATCCTCCAGTAGGTAAACTGTGGTACATCCAGACGATGGAATAGTATTCAGCACTAAAAAAAGTAAGCTGTGAAGCCATGAAAATACATAGAGGAAACTTAAATGCATATTGCTTAGTGAAAAAAGCCAGTCTGAAAAGGCTTGCCTATTGTGTGATTCCAACTATATGACATTTTGCAAAAGGCTCAAACTATAGATAATAAAATGATCAGTGGTTGCCAAGGGGGTGGGGAGAGATGGATAGCTGGAGCACATAAAATTTTTAGGGTTTATCTGCATGATATTAGGTTGGTGCAAACATCATTGTGGTTTATGAGGTTAAAAATTGCAATTACTTTTGCACCAATCTAATATTAATATATTAGGTGGTTATGACATGTGTTTGTCAAAAACCCATAGAAATGTACAACACAAAGAGTGATCCCCAACATAAACTATGAACTTCAGTTAATAATTTATCAGTACTGATTGATCAGTTGTAACAACTGTACCCCATTAATGCAAGATGTTAATAGAGAAACTTGGGGGGGGGACATGGCGATTATTTGATCAGTTTTCTGTGAAGTTAAAATTACTTTATAAAATGATTTAAAAAATAACCACATGATTTTAAAAAATCCAATTAGAAAATGGGCAAAATAGAAAGCGACATTTCACTGAATGGAATCTAGAGATTAGAAATATGCATATGAAAAATAGTCAACATTATTAGCCATTAGGGACAGGCAAATTAAAAGCATGGTGGTGGGATATTATTGCATACCTATAAGAATGGTTAAATGAACAAGTGGTGACAGACCCAAATCCTGGAGAGGACACAGAGAAACTGGGTCACTCATACATTCTGGTGGATACGTAAAAGGGTACACCCCCTGTAGAAAACAGATTGGTAGTTTCTTGAAAACTAAACATGATACTACCATAATGCACTATAATTGCACTCCTGGGCATTGATCCCAGAGAAAATGAAGACATGTTCACAGGAAAACCTGGATAGGGAATGTTTACAGTAGCTCTATTTGTAACAGCCCCAAGCTAGAGACAATCCCAATGTCCTTCCATAGTAAATGGTTAAAGAAATACGGTGTATCCATGCCGTGGAATAGTACTTGGCAATCAAAAGGAACGAACTACTGAGCCATACAACCACCAAGATGAATTTCTAGAGAATTATGCTGATAGAAAAATGCAAGTTCCAAAAGGTTATATAGTGTATGTTTCCCTTTATATACCATTCTTGAAATGAGAAAGTTAGAGAACTGGAGACCAGATTACTCACTGCCAGGGATTAAGTGGGGGGAGTAGGTGCAACATGACCATTCCCTACGGAGATGGAAATGTTCTTTATTTTGTCTGTACCAATGTCAACATTTTGGTTGTGACATTTAACATAATTTTCCAAGATGTTAGGACTCTGGGTAAAGAATACATGGGATATCTGTCTTATTTCTTACAACAGTGTCTGAATCTACAAGTATCTCAAAATGAAAACATATTAATGTTAAGAAAATTAAGCACTATAATGTGGAAATGGGGCCCACAGATCTTGGATATTAAACAAGACTTCACATAAGCCAGTCAGCACATGCACTGTGAGAGTAACTGGCTTTCATCCCGATCCTCAACCACCAACTGCTGAAGTTAATGGCTGGAGATTGTTTTCAATTTTATTTCTCTACTCCACCTTTCCCTCCAAATGGACTTAAAGAAAATCCTCCTGGGTGTTGGTAGGCTTAAGGAAGAGCAGAAAGGAGGGAGCCTGGAGATGGGTGTGGGGAAGATTGGGAGCAGGGCCACTGAGGTGGAGGAGTGGGAAAGCAGGCCAATCTGCATGGGCAACCGGTACCAAGGCCAGCCGGAAAAGAGATCTGCATGTTCAGGAGTGTGGTTGAGTTACACGGAGCTGGCCTGGAAAGAAAGACATGCTGTTTGGCCCAAGCATCAGCTTTGACCTTCCACAGAGCCCGTTCTGATTTGTTTTAGAGTCCCACTGAAACACAGAAAAGTGCACAGATGGTGGTGTATAGCTCAATGAATTTTTACAAACAACACACCTGTTTATTCAACACCCAGCTCAAAGTCACCAGCACACCAGAAGTAGCTGTCGTGCCCCCTTTCAGTTATTCCTTTACCCATTTACCTAAGTGGAATCATATATTATGTGTTCTTTTGAGTCTGGCTTGTTTTGATCAACATTAAGTTGGCGAGATCCTGCTGTGATGTTGCTTATACTTGTAGGTCTTCATTCTCACCTTGTTCTACAGGATTCTACCGTGTTGCCTCGAAAATAATACCTAGGTGGACCATCAGCTCTCATGCATCTTTTGGAGCAAAAATTAATATAAAACCCGGTCTTATTGTGGGGACAGAGCCAGGAGTGCAGTCTCCAGGCTCTCGGCCTCACGTGGAAAGGTGCTGGCTCAGGTAGTAAATGTCCATCAACTGTGAGTGGATGGCCATCAGCTGTGGCTAGTTGGCCGTCAGCTGTAACCAGTGAGCCATTGGCCACTAATATAACTGCCGTGGCTACGCTAGCAGCAAAGTGGGGGCTAGCAAGAAGATGGTGGCCGAACTGGCAAGCGTGGATTGCATTTAGCACAGCGGATTGCAGCTGGCAAGGGAGGTTGGTTGGCAGACAAGTGGACAGCAGGTTGCAGATCGTGTGGCTCCTGCTTCCTGTGTCTCCAACCCAGCCGCCAGAGAGACTATAGTGGTGTTACTCCCCTGTCTATGGCTCGTGGGTGTTCCTTTTTGGCCTCACCATGTCCTGTGTTCTTAGGTGGGGAGCAATACCAGAGACCCCGCCTGTCACCCTGCATGACAATTATATTACATTATTGTAATGCAGGGACTCAGCTCCCACTCACTGCACAAGAATGCAGGATATGGTGAGGCCTAAATGGAACAACGGAGCCATAGATAGGGGAATGATACCACTATATTCCTGATGGCAGCTGGTTGAAACACGAAAGCAAACATCTGCCAGTACCCCAATGAGGGGTCTTCCTGCACCCCAGTCTCATTGGCAGCTGGGCGAGACACAGGAAGTAGGATCAACACAATCCCGCAATCCGCCATCTGCTTCTCTGCCTGCCAGCCAGCCAGCCAGCCAGCCAGCCAACCAACCCACCCACCCCCTAATGTAGCCACGGCAGTTGTATCAGGCAGTTGTATCAGTGGCTAATGGCTAACTGATTACAGCTGATGGCCATCTACTAGCTGAGCCAGCACCTTTCCACGTGAGATTGAGAGCCTGGAAACTGCTCTCTGGGACTCTGTCCCATTATATTACTATATTAATTGTATTATATCATATCATATTAATTATATATTTAATTATATTAATCATATCATATATTATAGCATAAAGTATATTATATTAATTATATAATATATTAATTGTATTATATTGATTATATTAATTCTATTATATTGTATTCTATTGATTATATGATATGATATATGAATGATATGATATGAATGATGTATATGATATATTGACCCAGTCTTATATTAAAATAAGACCGGGTCTTCATTAATTTTTGCTCCAAAAGACACATTAGAGCTGATGGCTGGTTAGGTCTTATTTTCGGGGAACCACGGTAACTACTCAATTATCTGTTCCAGTGATAGCTTCATTCCAGCCATTTATCTCTGCGAACCCACTGGGATCCCCCATAATTAATATGAAGATGATTTTAAATTGAAGACATTTCAGATTCAGCAGATGCAAAAAGCAGCTTTTTCAGAGCTTCCTTTGTCTGACTATCCCAGAAACTTCTGAGAGGCCATAATCAAACCCCTCCCCCTCCCGGGGAGTTTCACGGGCAACAAGATGGAGAAAACGCTCACACCTGCGTAAACAAACATTCTCACAGATTTTCCTATCTTACATTTGCTCCCCTAAAAACCCAATGTCAAAAGAAACCATTTGACCTTTCATAGAAGCCTTTTTCTCCCCCTCCCTTTCCCCTATTAGGTTAGGTTATAAACCTATCTTTAATTATGTTAAGGAGCCACTTTTGTGCGCTTCACATTGCATGCGAATGAGCTTTGTCTTCTGTTAGTCTGTCTTTTGTCAGTTAATTTGCAGACCCCTAATCACTGAAGCTGACTTGGTGGAAGAAACTTATTCTTCCCAATAAGCCGTTGAATAGCAGGAGGACCCATCAATTTGGACACCGCTCTTCCCAATACACAACCACCAACCTACGTAGCACATCTGCTCCAGTTAAAATATAAGACTTTTAAGCCTTCCAATTTGAGAGTGCCCGATTGACCCAGGTGCCAAGGGTCTGATGAAAAACCACCCAAATGCAATTTTAAAGCTGAACATTCATCAGTGTTTGAGGGCAGTGAGTTTTCTTTTCTGTAAAGCAAGGTACCTAGACACACCGTGTTTCCCCGAAAATAACACATAACCGGAAAATAAGCCTTAGCGTGATTTTTCTGGATGACATCCCCTGAACATAAGCCCTAATGCGTCTTTTGGAGCAAAAATTAATATAAGTCCCGGTCTTATTTTCGGGGAAATACGGTAACACGAGCCATCTCAGCGAGCTGGGCCGATCCCGCACATCTGTTCCGTGTTAGTGTCTTTCAAACCTCACGCACCAGAAACACTAGGACTCCGATTTTTATCCTTAGAAATAACAGGCCGCTCCTTACAAAGGCACTCCTTAGAGTGTAGACATCAGAACCTGTTTTCCAGGGACAAACGTGGGGCCGAAGTCAGACCAGCATTCTGAAAATAAGATTCCATTTGTAGAAATTCTAATAGAAAGGGGACCTGAAACATATTATTCCTCTGCTCATTGTGGAGGGGGCTGCAAGAGGAATACAGAGCTCCCAATGTTGAGCGCGGTCCCCGGCGGCCCAGGTCTCCTGCTTCAGGCTCCCGGGGCACCCGGCTCGCGCGCGGGAAGCCCGTGCTCAGGGAGCCGGCGGCCGCGCAGACGGAACCCGGCGCGCCCCGAGCTGCCCCCTCCAGGCTCGGGGGCGCCGCGCAACCGCCCCGGGCTAGCTTACCTGCAGGGCTGCAGCGAGGAGTGGATGGGCCACCACGATACTCCAGGGCCATCTGGGAGTGGGGCAGACGTGGGACGCAGATTTGGGTACCGGCCGCAGGAAGGGTTGCAATGCAGAAGACGGGGCTGGGAGCCTGCGACGAAGGAACGTGTACGAAGCCGAGCAACCTAGGACGCGGCCCGAGCTGGAGGCGGAGGGAGCCCGTGGACGCCCCGAGCCGACCCTCATCCCTTCGGTCAGCGGGTAGCCGCCAGGTGGCTCAGGGCCCGGGCTCCCGGCTTGGCGGCCACCTCCCTCCTGGCCGCTGAGCTCCCGAACGGCCCAGCTCCCTCCGGCGCCCAGGTGACCCGCAGAGGCGGAAGGTCCCGCGCGGGCCCGAGAGTTTAAAGCCCCGGGAGTTTAAAAACACCTGCGCCAGACCGCACCTGAAACCCATGAAAGCAGTCTCGGGGCTGGGACGCCGGCACTGCGTGTTTTAAAAAGCTCTCCGGAGGGATTCTCCATTTTCTAAAAGGATTTAAGTTAGTGCGTACGAGAGAGCTTCTAGCACATCCAAAGTCGTCATGGGATTTTACAAAGACCCATTCCCTGAAATGATCGGAGAGCCTCGTGTAAAAAAACGAAAAGGAGCGTACTTACATTTTCATCGACTTCCATGGTTTTGAAAATTGGTTTCTGGTGGCAAGCAAGTAAAAACCAACACGTGCACATCGTGTTAACAGTCAAATACCTTCCTGTTTCAAATATACACTCCCCCGCCCCCCCAATGAGTGTTGTTTGTGACAGAGAAAAGGTGAATGTTGCTGTACGTGATCTGCTGTAAAGGAATTTGTCCCACCTCCCCCAAAAGCTAATCGAGCAAATGGAACGTGCCAACGTTCCCAGATGCAATCCACATAGCCAAGCAAATGCACCCTAGCGAATGCAAAGGATGACAAGTGTCAGTACTTCATACAACTAGATTTAATAAGTTGTTATTACAGAAAAAAATGAAGTCCAAACTACAAAGTTTAAGCAGTTGTAAGCAATAGCTGCATTGAGCTCCATGTTTAGTCACAGTACTGCAGTTCCATACAAGCAATAAGAGTCCAAACCCCAAAGGCAGAAGCTGAGTAAGGGTTACTAGCAAAAACAATCTAAGAGAACAGGTAATAAAAGATACAATACATTTAACATTAGTTGTTAGTTGAAAAACAAATACAGAGATCTTAGCTGTGAACACTCTAAAAGTTATGTCCATTATTTTGACAGCAAAAATACAAATACCTAATACTTTATACCCCAACAGAACTATATCCAGAAGAGAAAAAAGAGCAGAAGTTATCCTGTATTAGCACCCGGGTTTTCTACTTGTTGCGATTAACTTCATCGTCAGACCAATTTAAACATCCCCGAATCACATATCCACTTCTTGACCCATTTTGGGGTATAAAGTCAACAGCATTAATTATAAAATACTCTGTGGTAAAATGGAACACTATTGCAGCTGAGATAGAGAAGTTTGGTTATTATTAAAAAAAACAACAGAATGTTAGCTGACATACCATACAAACTGGTGAAAAAGCAACAATCCGTACAAATAAATCAGTTTTAACAAAAAAGATACTTTTTTCCCCACTATTCTGTGACTAATCTTTCACTCAAACCTTGCAAGTAGAGATGTCACAATACTCAAATATTTAGATAGGAGCTTTACCCAGTTAAATACCATTTTGTTGCTAATATAATAGATAAAATTAAAACTAGCAGTTATTTGCTAATTGCATAAATGCGATACATTCTGCATTAGCCCATGCTTCACTAACAAGCTATAAAACACAAGATATAAGCAGAAATCTAAGCATAATCTTTATACCACTAAGCAAGAATTTTCCAATTTCTTTTCTTCTGTTCCTAATCACTTATTTGTAGTTAATGTAAAATTCCAACCAGTAATACCCAATTTGAGTTAAAATTTTACATCACAACTTGACCTAATCTATATATTATTTACAAAACTGAATACATAGAGCGTACCCAAGAGCCAACTCTGGACACACGTTTCTCCGAGTTATTGACAACCTCACTTCCGTGGCAACGGAACTGGAAGAGGCCATCAAGGACTGGTAGAAACACATCATCCATCTAGAGCAAGTCATTGGATGTTCTGATTACGCAACACCAGTTTTGCAGGGTTTTTTTTTTGTTTTAATTTTAGGTGCCATTACAATGACACGCTGCCTTAACAGCACAGCTTCAAGGTGAGGTGGGTGTTGGAAAGGTGGGAGGGCAGAGAGATCATGCTTGGGGTGTTGCCAGATGTGTTGCCACAATAAGGGACAATAAGGGACAAACAAGGGGCACCATAACACGGAGCAGGTGGGTGTGGGGTGGGGTGGAGTGGAGGAAAAGTCTGAGACTGTCCATACACAGTGGTGACGTCTGAGAGGGCTTCCTCGGTAGACACCCAAGCCCTGCAGGGAGCTAACTCAGGGGAGACAATGCAGTCAGTCTAACTACACGGCAGGTGGTGTCTTCTCAGCAACTTCCTTTCACTCCCAGACGTCACCAGTGTGAGTGCATGGAAAAGGTCTGGCCTGGGCGAAAGGTACCGTCTCACACATGGACAGCAGTTGGTGGCAGACACACACACACACACACACACACACACACACACACACGCACGACATAATGAAGAGTTAGAGGGGAAAAGCAATGAGTCATTCTGTTGACCTAGCCAGGTTTTCCACCTGGTGGTATTTCACTAGGGGTGACTTCATGATCAGGCCACAGATTTGGTTGCACCTGGTGTTGTATAAATCCACTGTGACATCCCTAGAGAACTGTACTGTGACATCCCTAATCTTACACTAAACCACTGTAATAAAGGAAAAGGCTTGTCAAAATCTCACATGTTCTGCTCATTCTGTCATTTTATTACCCAATTGTTCATTACATTTTCCAATCACTTTACATAACCAACCATTTTCATTGTTGTCACACTATTGTAAACCACATCAGCAAGTTAATACATAAAGCTTTGCATTTCAAAAAACTAGACACTTTAGTAACAATATTACAAAGGTTTTAGCTCCAAAAATAACTGAAAATGAAAAAAACAAACTTTTAAAGAATTAGCATCATAAAATTAATTTATTCCAAGTAAAAATACAAAATAATATTATGACATTGACCAGATATGAAAGTCCCTCCCAGAAACAACTCTATTAATGATTGAGAAAGCACTCCTTAAAGAAAATACGAAATAAAATGAAAAATATGTAAATATGTTTAATTTTTTTCTTAGCAAAAAATCTTTCTAAAAATAACAATGAAAATTTGTCTCAGTACAAAGGCTACATTACTATTGAAAAAATACCAGCATGAAGAAAAGGTACATATTTGACAGTAGAAAAATGATTTCAGTGAATCACAATGTCTAAAGTTTGCAATGAAAATAAATCTGCAATAAAGATTTATGCCTTTTTTCTTTTCTTTTTTTTTTTCTATTTTTTATACAAACAGTACAAACAGTATTGCACATAACAACAAATAGTCGAGGTTAGGTTATAGCCTTCAAAAAATCGACTAGTTCAAGTGTCACATCAAGGAAAGGCCACAACAGGACCTGTGATACCCAGTCAAGCTGCAGGTCAGAACACCTCTGTGTTTTAAAAAATAATTTTTTTTGAAGGACCCTCTCTTTTAATATAACATTAACAACTTGGGGGCACATTTATTTACAAAACAAAAGGGAACGTGTTATAATTTAATAAACTAAAAAAGTTCTCTTTAAAAAAATACAAACAGAAGAACTCTTTCACAATCCTGGTCAGTCGTGCACAATCAACGCTTGATTATAAATATACAAATTAAGGGAAAGTAGTTTCCACCATCTATTCACAACTTTCAGCACCAAATGGAGTTTATTTTTTTTGTAACCTGTTCTTTTGACAATGTTTTTTCGCCTTCACGTTAAGCATTAACGCTGTACGATCTTCCAGCTTTTTTTTTCCTTAAATCTCAGTGTTATTTTAGTACATGAAAGAGGGGTGCTTCTTCAAAAAGTTTTGCTCCTTTCACATAATTAGGTAGATTTCTGTAGGTTAGATATGATCTTTACTATTATAGTTATAAAGCTCTAACTTCTTCATTTTCAAAAAACACAAATAAGCATGAAAAAAATAAAGTTACCCATCTGTTAAATCATTTTTCTTGCAGAATTAAATTAATATATATTTTCTGAATAAACTTACTTAGAAAATATCATTTTCTCTCCTATATTTCAAAATTGAGGTATTGCAAAAGATCATGTCAGTCAGAAAGCATGCCTTTTTCCTTAAAAACAAACAAACAAAAAATCTTCAGCCAACTTTTGAAAACTTTCTAGAATACAAAAAGTAGTAGTGCATAACAAAATTTCTTGTACAGATGAAAAAAACCACAAACATAGAAAAAAAACAAACAGAAAACCACAGCTGGGCTGGGACAAAAGCAATTATTACCAAAAAGCCCAGAGTTAACCTCAAAAGGGGAGAAGTCTAATAAGCATTTTTAATCCAGTAAAAAACTATTTTGTTTTTCCTTTTTGAAAACAAACTAGAGTTTGAGAGCTGATAATTGCAACTAAACACTGGAGAAACAAAACAAAACAGAACAAAAACAAGCAATGTTAACTTAAGACAGTACAAGGACATCACAGCACATAAAACACAGCGATTTAAATCTATTCTGCAGTGTCATATCCAGTCAGATTGTCCCCAGAATTCCAAAACATAGGAAGAAGATTAAAAAAAAAAAAGATTTACATAGTCTCACAATCATTGTGTGTGTTTATATATTACTATCTGCAGGCCAAGAGTGAATGCTAAGAAAATGTCCATGGTAGTACTAGCAGGTCTTAATTCTATTCAAGCTTTACAGGATAAATCCAGGGAATTAAGTAGTTAATTTCTCACCCAGACAACCAACCCTGCCCAGGCCATCTTATTTGGTACAGACATTTCTTTAGCATCACCATCATCACGCAACTTTCTTAAAATGTGCCTAGTTTGTCAATCTGACAACTTATCTCTATATACTGTATATATTCCTAGTGTTTGTAAGCTAAGATGAGCTCTTTGGTTTTCTGGACAAGGTCTGAAGCTATGTAAAATGGTGCAAGCACTAGGAGATTGTAACTAAGAGCTCATGTGTTAGTTAATAGTATACCAGTTATGAACTGTCAAGTTCAGTAATGTCTGACACAGAGGCTTTAAACAGTTAAGTTTGATCACAGTTAGACATAATCACTTTACTATATAAAATAAATTGCACAATATATAACAGAGCACCGCAAAGTACTTCATCTACCATCCACAAATTTGCTTTAAGAATATCCTACACCTAGGTTTTATATTGGTTGTAATATAGGTCATCCTGTGATGGGCTCTTCCTAATTTCAGAAGCATTCCGTTTATTGAGGCATGCCTTCCTCCGGTCAATTACCAATTCTTTGAATGAAAAAAAAAAATCTTCTTTAAAAAAAAATCAGTATTTTATAGCTTATATAGATTCTTAATTTGTGCATTGTGGGAAGGTTTTATACTAGACATTGGATATAAAATTTATTGCATGCAGCAACCTGATTAAGTAAACATGCAGTCAGACATAGTGGCCTTCCGTTGAAGCTTTCTGAAGTCTATTCTGATCTTCGTTCGGCAGCTGATTCTATCCCTAAATCACAAAAGTGTGTTGTTGGTTTTTTTTTTCATTGATACCTTAGCCTGAATAGAGTATTATGGTATTAATAATACCATTTTAATAGCAGCAAAAGCTATTGCAGCATAAATTTACATAACACTAAAAGATCTAACCAAAATCCTCAGCAAAACAAAAATCAAACATGAAGGAAAAATAAAGATTTAGCTTATGAGGTATCCTTACATGTCAAAATAGGGAGCAACTAAAGGCTTATTTTCATTAAGGGTAATCCTTACTCTAAATGACCCCAACTAATAATTGCTGAATTGTTGGGAAGTGTTTGCTACATCTGCCACCTACTCTCGAGTATTACCTTTGGTAAGTCTTCTGCTAGGGGCAACTCTCTAAGTTTCTGAAAATAAGTGCATGCTCCAGTTCAAAAACAATCAGAACAACAACACAACAACAAACAAAAAAATCACAGACATCAACCTGATGGCCGCTGATGAGAATGGCAGTCTAGGTACTGTCACGAGTGACAAATCAGGTGTAAGAAATTAAGGTACCAAGCCGACAAAGGTGTGAATCAAAGTGCAAATCAGTACCGTTATACACTCTGCAATTTTGCATTATACTGGACATTGAGTTCAGTAATATGACTGTAAATAATAATAATAATAAAAAGACCCATTTCTTCTTTAAAAATCGAGAACGAATGCACAGATTTCCAGAACACTGTAAGCCCTGAGGCAGTGTCCTCTCTTTTCCCTCCTGTTATCGACTCCAGTACTTTGTGGCTGGGTCTGCCCCCGGCTCAGCTCCAGCGGAACGGGACGTGACGAGGGCGGTCGCCTCCCTCCTTCACCAGTGGTTTGTGGAACTCCCGCCCGGCACGGGAATGGATGCTCGCCCAGCAGTATTCGCAGTAATACTGCAGACAGGTGACGTTGGCACAGAAGAAGGGGGCGAACTTCCCACCACAGCGTGTGCCCTGGCACTCATCACACATCTGATCATCCAGCACATATGGCTTCACTTCCACCTGGACCCAAAGAGGAAAGACAGGGGAAAAAGGTTTAGCCACGCTTCCTCACGTTTCTCTGTTTCCAGTGTTGACAGCATAGCTGACTGATTATCTCAGTCAGAGGCCAGGATTGGACGTGGCCGAGAGTATGGGCTTCAGACGCCGCTCCTTCATTGGCTAGTTGTGTGACTGTGACAAATCCTTCACCTGTCTCCGGCTTCTGTGCGCTCTATCTGAATATCTGTGAGGTGGGTGCACACTCACACACACCTGCACACATTTATTTGTGTATCTGTAAGCTGAGTCTAACAGTGTCGACCGCAAAGGGTCCTGGGGAGGACGATGACAGGTAGCACACGAGCTGAAGGCCGGGCAGCATCTGACAATGGGGGGGAAGAGCGTTTTGGGGCCAGAACCAGTTAGGACAAAGCCTGGAAGCCGGCAAAGGCAGCGCATAGCCTAGAATGGTGTGACAGGAGCCAGGCCAGAGGGGACAAGTCACACTGCGGCTGGCAAGGCTCAAGGGCGGTGCTACTAGGAGGCCCTGGGCTCCATGTTTTCATGACAAAGCTTTAAAAAAACTAACATCCCCGGACTGTGTACAGTGGGCGGGAGAGGAAAGTGGGGCCTAGTGAGATGTTAAAAAGCTAACAACAGGCTTTTACATTTATTGGACTTTATGGCCCTATTCTCCTCCCAAGACTGGAAGCTTTAGTAGAGGAAAGCTGTTCATCATAGCCCTTTGGAGGCATTTTATACTCTAAAGAAGCAACGCTGTATTATGGGGGAACCAAAAGCAAGGACGAACAAAAGTCACCACAGTTTTCCCCTGTGTCTCCTTCCTGGAACCTCAGAAAAGGAACGACATTAATGTTTTCATCTCGAATGTTAGAAACCAGCACACGGGGGCATCTGTGACCAGGCTCCTTCCCACACTGACCGCCAGAGCTATTCTGGGGAAGAACAACTGCTGTGGCCACAGGTGCTGTGTCCACAAGGACCCACCGTTCTTTGACACCAGCGAACTCCCTGCACATTCAGGCTGCCTCTGGATGCAGCCAGGAGGTCCCGGCAGGGCAGGAGGTGAGTGGGAAAGATGGGGCCTGCCTCGCATCGGACTCTCTACTTCCCTCCTGAAGGCTCCTTTGCTGGCCTCCTCTGGTGTTGTGTCTCCAGCCATAAGCTCTAGTCCACAGGTCCACTGGCCAGACAGATATTTCTACTTGGAAGACCCACCTGAGAAGACCCGTACCAGCTCCTGGCTGCCCAGAGGGAAAAGGTCTTTACTCTGGCTCTAGTTCCCTTTCTCCTAGTTCCTCATCCTCAACCTGACAAGGGAGTAAGTGGGCTTCAAAAAACTTTCTCACATTCATCTCTGTGTCATAATTAAAACTTAAGGTGGGGTTCTGGGGTCACTTGCCTGGGTTCAAATCTAGGCCACGTTAGTGGCTGTGCAACCTTAGGCAAGTTTCTCAGCCACTCTGTTCTGTTTACTCATCTGTACACTGGAGGCAAAGAAGAGTTCATACTTTATGGGGTCCTGTGAGGACTAAGTGAGTTACACGTCTGGACACCATGAGCACTAAGCATAATTGTGATTCCTACTTCTTCCTCTCTAGTCCAGGCCATCTCGACGTGCCCGGATGTGCTCAGTGTCGATGGCCTCTGCACTGACCACCACGCTCCAGGCCTCCCATCGTCTATCCCTATGTCTCACCTGGCCAAAAGCCCTTCCGATTCTCCAGCGCCTACAGGACGAAGCCCAGCTGCCATGGTGTAATAGGGTACTTCCTGTCTCCTATTGGTTCAGTTATAAGCCAGAGACGAGACTTCATGATTTGCACCAATCTCTCTCCCAATTAATTTCCAACTCAGACTCTACATGGTCTTTATTTTTACTTGCACGTTCTTCCCACCTTAATGCTCTCCTTGAACACCCAGCCCACTCAACAATTCCTGTACCCAATGAGGTCCAACCTTTCTTCTTTTTTTCTTTCTTAACATAAAGTTAACAATTTTAAAGTGAACAAGTCAGTGGCATTTAATACATCCACGATGATGTACAACCACCACCTCTATCTAGTTCCAAAACATTTCATCACCCCAAAAAGAAACCCTGTACCCACTAAGCAGTTACTCAGCCCACGTCTCCCTCCTGAGCCCCTGGCAACCACCAATCCGGTTTCTGTCTCTAAGGATTTACCTATTCTGAATATTTTATGTAAATGGAATCTCATAACATGTGACCTTTCATGTCTGGCTTTTTTGACTTATCAAAATGTTTTAAAGTTCATCCGTGTTATAGTATTTCCTTCCTTTTTATGACTGAATACTACTCCATTATACGTGTATGTATATGTATGTATATACCACATTTGTTTATCCCTTCGTTGTGGATGGACATTTGGCTATTGTGAATGGTGCTGCTAGGAATATAGGGGTACATATATTTGTTTGAATACCTGTTTTCAATTCTTTTGAATATATGCCAAAGGAGTAGAATTGCTGGGATGTACAGAAATTCTATGATTAACATTTGGAAGAACAGGCAAATTGTTTTCCACTGAGGCTGTACCATTTTATATTCCCACCAGCAATGTGCCAGGGTTCCAATTTCTCTCTATACGCAGCGACACTGGCTGTTTCCCATTTTTGTGATGACAGCCTTCCTAGTAGGTGTGAGGAGGTACCTCATTGTGGTTTTGATTTGCATTTACCTACTGATACAGCATCTTTTCATGTGCTTGTTGGCCATTTATATATCTTCTTTGGAGAAATGGTCCTTTGAAAAATCCTTTTAAAATTGGATTTTGTTGTTGTTGAGTTGTATGAGTTCTTTGTATATGCTAGACATTAGATTTTTATCAACATATGATTTGCAAATGCTTTCTCCTATTTTGTAGGCTACATTTCACTTTTTTTTTTTTATTGGGGAAGGGGAACAGGACTTTTTATTTTTTTAATTGGGGAACAGTGTGTACTTCCAGGACTTTTTTCCAAGTCAAGTTGTCCTTTCAATCTTAGTTGTGGAGGGCGCAGCTCAGCTCCAGGTCCAGCTGCCGTTGGTTGCAGGGGGCACAGCCACCATCCCTTGCGGGACTCGAGGAATCGAACCGGCAATGTTGTGGTTGAGAGATTACTCTCCAACCAACTGAGCCATCTGGGAACTCAGCGGCAGCTCAGCTCAAGGTGCCGTGTTTAATCTTAGTTGCAGGAGGCGGAGCCCACCATCCCTTGTGGGACTCGAGGAGTTGAACCGGCAACCTTGTGGTTGAGAGTCCACTAGCCCATGTGGGAATCGAACCAGCAGCCTTCGGAGTTAGCAGCATGGAGCTGGAACTGCTTGAGCCACCGGGCCGGCCCCTACATTTCACTTTCTTGATAATGCCCACTGATACACAAAAATTTTTGCTCTTCCTTTTGATGTCATGTCTAAGAATCCACTGCCAAATCCAAGGTCATGAAGATTTACCCCTATGTTTCTTCTAAGAATTTTGTGGTTTTAGCTCCCATAGTTAGGTAGGTTAATTCTGAGTTACTTTTGTACACACACAGTGTAAGGCGGGGCTCACTTCATTTTTGTGCGTGTGGACACCAGCTGCCCCAGCACTACTGGTGGGAGAGACTCTTCTTTACCTACTGCAGGTCTTGACAACCTTGTCAGAAATCAGTGAGAGGCACAGTCTGCCTTAACTATTTCTGTCCTTGCTCTTTTGTATGATACTTAACACGCCATATAGCTCATATGGCATTTCCTACTACAGTCCTGCCTTGGTTGGCATCTCTCCTTAGTTTCAAGTAACTTGAGGACAGAGTCCTGAAGTAAGACAGAACAGTGGTACATCTGGGGAAGAGTGTGGTGGTAGAAATTATAGACAACTAGGGGAAGGGAGCTATTGGTTAATGAGTGTATCTAACCTGGCCTCGGCTCATGCATCTGAAGGCCAAAGAGGAGCCAAATGGAGGAATGCATCCCCTGTGCCCTGAGATGGGGGCGACGGGTAGAGGCAGCGCTCGCAGGGGCCTGGCAGCAGCCTGCGTTTCCGCCTTCACCCCACAAGTGAGAAGGGCTTTGCTTCTATCACCAGGTAGACACCTATCTTCAGGGTGCTCCAGCAACCAGATCTGAGCCCCAGTAAGCCTGGAAAGGGGGATCCAGCAGTCAGAGAGTAGATTGGTCTGAACAAACAGAATTCACTCTCAGCAAAAGAAAGCTACTGGGGGAGAAAGACGATGGCCATTTATAATATATACAAATATGAAAAGAGCACTTAAGGAGATTCAAGTCTAGTACAAAGGGGACTTTCTGGTAATATTTTTTAAAAAAACAATTACTTTCGTTTAGGTATAAAAACAGTATTGTGGCTATGTGGACTTTTTTATTTTATTTTTATTTACCTCAGGTTTTTTTTAAGAGCTTAAATTAATTTTTTAAATTGAGGTTAAAGTCTAAAAAATTAACCATTTTAAAGTGAACAATCCAGGGATGTTTAATACACTCACAATGTTGTGTAACCACCACCTCTATCTAGTTCCAAAACATTTTCATCATCACAAAAGGAAATCTTGTACTCCCAGTTTTTTCATTTTTAATTAAAGTTTATTGGGGTCCAGTTTTGTTTCTTAAAGAACTCTTTTTTAGAGATATAACTGAATTATTTAATTGAATTATTTCAGGATGAAATTATATGATGTCTGGGATCTGCTTAAAATAATCTGGGTGAGGGTGGGAGAGTGAGCAGGTAACTATTGAAACTGGATGACTGGAACACTGTATGTTGATAATTGATGTCATTGGATGAAAAGGTTCACTATGCTATTCTTTATACATTCAAACTTTTTTATTATCAAGAAGCTAAAATATCTAAACTGTGGCTTTTTGACTAATTAAGCAGAATTGAAATAATCAGATGAATTGAAGAGAGGATAATCACTGTGGAGATCCAGTTTAGTGGCCTAGGAGATCAGGTGGCAGAAATATTTCAAAGTCTAGAAAACGATAATTTTGAAAAGTAAAAAGGAAAGACAAATTTTAGACTAGATCCAGGAGAACTTAATATACAAATCATAAAAGTTCAGGAAGAAGAAAAAGAAATGAGGAAAGGCAATAAACTGACAAAAGTCCTGAAACCTCATTTCAAAAATACTACCAGGTCCAGTATAGACTGATAAGGGAAAAAACCCAACAACATACCACGCGGCATATCCTGGTAAATCACTAGCTAAAATTTCTGTACTGCAAAGGTAAAGAGAAAATGCTTCCAAGTGAAAAGAGCTAGTTACTCTCTCCTGCAAAGGGAAGAAAGAAACAAACTGGCATCGGACTTCTCATCTGCAACACTAGAAGCTAGAACACCAAAGAATACTACCTATTAGGCTGAGAGAAAAGGACATGATCCCAAAATCCTGTATCTAGTCAAGATATTATTTCTCTGTCAAGAAGACTTGTCAGAAAACTAGTAACCTTATGTTACTCTAGCAATAAAAACAGAAAATATTCTATTTACAATTGTAGCCAAAATTATAAATTCCTCAGAATGAACCAAATTATAAAGACATAGTACCTACATGAAGAACTATTTAAATGTAAAAATTAAAAAAAGAAAATAATCTTAAAATAAACTAGGTCTATAAGTACAAATTAAGGGCAAGATAGACCTTTTTAATAAGGACTAGCATTCTAGAAGCTTCAGAAGGAAATAAATCTATTAGACTATGTAAAAATAAAATACATTTAAATGACCAAAAAACACCATGAAAAATGTCAGTAGACAAATGATGGAAGGATTTGGAAAAAAATTACAGGTTATTATTTATATTACACGAAGAACTCTTAAAAACTGACCAAAAAAGATGCATAAAAATAGAAGACATAAAAGACGTAAGAAAAAGACATATAAGAATTCATAGGCAATCCACATTACAAGGTTTTCACATTTGTTAGTAGTCAGGAAAAAGAAAATTAGTATTACTTTAGTCTCACAGACTGGCAAACATTTAAAAGAAATGATAACTGCCTATCATCTGCTGATAGAAATGTGAATCGCTACATTTTTAAAAAATCAAATTCTTAAAATTAAAAATACATATACTCTTTGACCCAATAACCCTACTGTTGGCTGTAATCCCAGTGCTTGGAAATATAACCACCAGAAGAGAGTTTACATGTACAGTATATTTATTAAAGAATTGCCCATAGTGGCAATGTCCACCTATAGGTAAATGGTTGAATAAAATGTGGTACCTCTAACCCCATGGAATACCATGCAGTCAAGAGAAAGAGGAAATTAATGCTCCACCAATTGATTGGAAAGGATTTCTACAGCATGGGGATGTTAAGATCAAGAGGAATGATGGATACAAACATCTACTGCAAACTGTAAAACAATGAACCAACAAATGTAACGTCAAGTAATACATTCATGCAGATATCTGAAAATGTAATAGGAATAAAACTGCCCCTTCTGTCTATTCAGGCTTCAGCGGAGCTTGGCAACAGCGTTCCTTCCCAGCTGAAGGGTTCTGTGGAATCTGGTCCGCACAGTACACGTACTTCAGCAGATAAGTCATCAAGCATCGCTGTGCCTGCCTCTATGCCAGAGGCACTCAGTGGGGCCTTGTTTAATCAGCTTCCTTACAGAATAACGAATTCCTCAGGAGTCACTTTTCCAGAAAGCAGATGTTTTTCCTTTTTGGTGCTAATACGTCTTGAATTTTGATTTTTTTCAAAATGGAACTCTTCCTAAAATGTATTATTTACTCTGCCTTCTCTTAAGCAAGGGATATTATAAATACCTTTTATAGTTGTGCCAGGTAATACAATGCAGTGGACAGTTTTCACTTTTTGCTATCCCCCCTTCAAAATCTGTCTGTCTGCTACCTTCTAATAATACTTTTCAATGATGCTTATAAATTTGCAACTTCCTATCATTTTAAATTAGACTGCAAAACTAGATAATCAAGTTTGCTAAGACATGCACATTAAATGCCAGTAATCAGAGTCAGTAAGACTCTGAATAAAGCCAAAAACGGAAAGGGTGTGGCTTTTGGGTTGCTACGGGGCACTCAGAGGCCTTTCCTGGTTCCTTCCAGATGCATGAGGGATGCTTATTACTGGGAAGCCACTTCCAGCACCTCCTTGCAAGGTGTTGATCCAAAAAGGAGAGGCTTGCCCAAAAGATGAGACATACACCACGACTCAGAATGATCCACAAACAGACACGCAGTTTGGTTTCCACATCTCTCAGAGGGCAACAGTCAGGCAGCAATTTTGACAATTTAAATCAACAAAGAGAAGTAGCTGCATGAAGGACATTGGTAGTTAGGTGGTCAAATGGATTCACTTGTTTGACTAATATTTATGGAGTGCCTAGTTCTTGTAAGCCACCATAATAAAAACTGAAATACAATGGAGAACAAGATGTATTTCTTCCTTAAAATGATATATGGTCTGACAGTGTTTTAGAGGCACTCCCAAACCATTTGTTTTCTCCACATCCTACTGCCACCTGTATTAATAATATGTGATGTTTTACTTCACTATCCAGATTAATTACTTTTTTCCCCAATACACAGATAAATAACTATTAAAACAACAATGGGTTTCTCTGTTAACCACCTAAATCACCTGCAGTGTCATTAAGCTTGACATTTTGGAGACTGGGAATCACATTACTGACTTTCACCACCATTAAAGTCAAATACTAGAGCCCTCCACAGAGCCGGTCCTCACTAAGCTGGCCCTCGGCTTCCGAGGGCTGTGCAGGCACAGGAGATGAAAACTTCCCAGAGACACTTGGATTCACACCATGCCCAATGGAGACGTCCGTGTCCAAGGATGCTGACGCCTATGTGTAATTATTGATGAGCTGGTAACCGCTACGCATAACGAGGGCTGATGTTGAACCCTGGACAAGTGGTTGCAAGAAGATGAATAAAGGGAATCATATATTTAGAATGAGATAAAGAGAAAGCCATACGTTAACAATCTGATTGCAATGCTGACATTGTTTCATTTCTAACACGCTAGAGAAAATATTTCTCTCTGTAGTCATGTTGCCATCAGTCAGCAAAATGATATCCCAAAGTAAATAAAGCAATGACTAAAGAGCTCTCGGTGGAGAGAGGGGATACCCAGGGAAACCATGAAGTCTTCGCAGGTAGAGAATTCCCTCTCCTTGGGCCTGAAAGGTTGTAGTAATGAGAAGGGAGGCATAAGCCAAGGTCAGGCTCATGAATTATGTGCTAAAGGTTAGATAAAGGACACTAAAGACAGGTCCCTGCTTCAGTGTGCCTTTTGGTGATGGAAAAAAAACAAATGAAGTCTATCAGATACCTAACCATCCCAAAGCAGGTGAGGTATGTTTCCAGGTGCCTGGAAATTGAATAGAAGCAAAGATTTCAGATAATGGAGTCAGGGTGGACAAACTGGAAAAAGAGGCCACATAAAGAGGTGTAATTTGGTGGAAATAAATGTAAAGGCTTGCCCAGAAGTCAGTAGGACATTTTTTATCATTTGGAGCAAATGCTTCCTGGAAAAATCATTTTATTTGGTGTGCTCACAGCTTTTAAACAATGCACCTCTAACCTTCTTGGCACGTGTCACAGAGACATCTATCCTAAAAACCACAGTGACCTCGTCACCATTCCACTAAACATGGTGTCTTTACAGTTGCTAAAGCAGGTTGCCTGCTGGCAGCAAATACGAAGATTATTTAAATATAAAATTTTTAGTTTTTCAACTGACTATGAGCTGGAATCCTGCTATTTAGAAAGCAGATGACAGATGCCCAGGAAATTAAAGCAGCAACGTGAAAAATAACTTTTGCTTAGCAACAAAATTATCTACAACCTCCCAGGTTTAGCAAACTCAGTTATTGAATTTAGAAGCAATGTGGGATAGATTAAAAATCACATAGGAGAAATGGTTTGGATTTTCTTTTCTTTTTACCTTTCCAAGGATAGGACTTACCATTTTTCCTATTTTGAAGTGCTAGGGGAAGAAAGATTTAAAAATCACCCTTTGCCTTTCCCACAGATGAGAATGTGCTTGTGTACACGGATGCCATATGCCGATAGAGCGCAGAGAGGTCTGTGAGGGCTCTGTCTAGCGTAAGATAACTTAGGTAAGGCCGGGCCCCTGACAGTAGCCTGTATCATCTATAGATTCAGCGTCAGTCTGGTTTCCTTCCATGATACTTGGGAGTGGGGCTGGAGTTTCTAGTAGCAGAAGAGTGGGTCACGTGGAGAATGAAGGCTAAGAAAATCATTAGAAATCTGTGAAATGCATGACTGCCATGGCCTCACCTTCCTGTCCCCACCCAGAGGGGCAGAGAGCCCTGCCTCTATTTAATGGCTGTCTCCCAACCTCGCAGGTCTCAGTTTCCTCTACCCTATGAGAGGTTTGGACCAGCTCTTCCAAATAAGAAGCATTCACCAAGAAACTGCTAACTGACTGATACCGCCTGCCTTCTGGATAAAGAACTTGAATGTCTTACTGAGGTAACTACTTCAAAAGGGGGGTGATGGTCTTTTTTTCATTAGTAGTCCCATAAACAGCCTCTATACTCCAATAGGAGCAGGAAAGAACACTTAATCACTCTAAAGAGTTTTTATATTAAAAATTATTCCAATTCCAAGAGAGAAGACATAAAAAGAGAGAACAGGAGAGATCAGAGGTGAAGATGAGGAAGGTGAGACAGGAGAAAACGTTCACACGCCATTTAGAGAAAAGGAATATCTTTCGCTCTTTCTTTAGACAACCCAGACTCCATTTCAAAAACTATTTCTAGTCAAAGGCTCTAAGACCCCCAGTGCTTCAAAACAAGCTCAGGTAGGATTAGTTCCGACAATATTTGAATTCACTTCTGGGTGTTGCTTCCTCTCAAAGGGTCAAATCAAACACAGCCATTGCTGCAGCTGGGAAGCTTTCAAGCCACATCAATGCAGAGGTCAGGAACAGCAGCAAAATGAAGGCTGGGTTGTGGGAGGTCCCAAGACTAAGGCAAGCAGCAGACAGTCTGGGAACAGGTCATCAGAACCCCCACTTCTTTTGCTATTGAACCATCTTATATATTCCAGCTGCAGCCAGGGACAAAGTGTATAATTACCAGCACTTCTGTTAGTATGGTTACTGGGTCACATTAATCTTTACGCAGGCTGAAAATATAAAGCCTTCGGTAGTCTTTAGCTAAAATTCAGGCCTAATATGTTTCTAGAGAAGAGAGAAAAAAACCGTTAAATATGTGAAGTACTTGAAATGCTTGCAAAGAAAAGTGCAATGGATAACATCTCATTAAATAATAATAAAAAAAGGGTTATTCTAAAGAGTATGCTATTGAAAGCAAATATGATGTGCTATGGCTTAGCTGTTCCTTAAATAAAAGTATCAGGAAGCCCCAAATTAGCTAACTGAAAGTCAGTCTCTCTGGTCCTATGCATTAAGCTAAAACAGACTCAAGGAAATATTATTTGTCAATGGCATATTCAAAACGATTTTCCCTTCTTATATAGAGGCTGATATGTTAGAAAGAGACAATACTCTCAAATAATCAAAATACAAAGAACTATAAATACTAAAGATAACTTCAATCACATCTTTAATGCCCCCCCCCCCCCCATGGATATGCAGCTGCTGTTTCCCTGCCTCACCCCAACCCTCTATAGATAGAAAATACACACCCAGCAATCCCCCTTCTGGGCATTTATTCAAAAGAATTGAAATCAGGATCTCGAAGAGATATTTTCACTATTGTGTTCATTGCAACATTATTCACAATAACCAAGCTTTGGAAGGAACCTAAATACCCATTGATAGATGAATGGATAAAGAAAATATGGTATATGCATACAATGATGGAATATTATTCAGCCTTAAAAAAGAAGGAAATTCTGTCACATGTAACAACATGGATGAACTTTAAGGACATTATGCTAAGCGAAATAAGCCAGACATAGGACAAATACTGCATTATTCCATTTATATGAAGTATCTAAAGCAGTCAAACTCACAGAAAGCAGAAAGTAGATTGGTGGTTGCCAGGGTTTGGGGACAGAGAAAAGTGGGAAGCTACTGTTCAAAGATTATAAAGCTTCCGTCGCACAAGATGAACAACTTCTAGAGATCTGTACATCATTGTACTTACAGTTAATAATTACTGTACACTGAGACATTTGTGAAGAGGACAGATTTCATGTGTTTTTTTTCACAATGAGAAAAAAAAGAAAAGAAAATACATGGTGGGTAGAAAATACTTAGTAAAAAGGCACTGAGGAAGGGAAAAACAGTCAACCGCTTATTAAACTTCTGAATTGGAGCATGAAAGGAGAAAAGAAGCTAGAAACTGGGCTATTTTCTCAACTGGGCTCCCTAGAACATTATTCCCAAGAGATCGTGCATTTTAGAAGAGTTCATGATCAAAAAAACTTGTGAAAAATTGAAGTGTCTCCTTCGTGGATCTTCATAATGAAGATTAGTATATAAAAGATTCTAAGAAGCCCTAGAATAAAGCAACCTACTTAACTTTCTTGAAGAAAGCATTTTCCAAACTCATTTGACTTAGAAAAAAGATTTTTTTTTTATAGAATAGATATTAAAATCCTAAGGGACTCGTGCTTTATGAGGAATAATTTAGGAAAATGGTGGTGTAGGGGCCCTAATTTTAGGAATGGATTCCTGCGTATTGAGAGCACCTCCTCCTAGTTCAAAAACTCAAATAACTAACTTTATCCTTGCCTTGCCTGAAATATTTAACTCCTTTTATCATGTGGAATTTCAATTAGACTATCTAATAAGCATCTTCCAGAAAAGCTCAAATATTAGCCATTCATGGTTTCATGTAAATCAGTATGTTATCAGTGCCACTGTGTATTGACAGAGAGCTTTACAATTTTCAAAAGCATCTTCATTGACACATGTACACACAAATCCTTTTTCCAGCTACGTAATAAGTGGTATAGTTAAGACTAAACCAGATTGGCAGATGCTAGTTTAGTATCCTTTCTACTAGTAAAAAGGTCTCTATGGGCTGAGTTGTCAGACTATAATCAATGTTTACCACATGATGCATATCAAGTTATAAACATGTGACTTACAAATTTCTAGGGGACAACATGACCAAGTTGTTGTGCTAAACAATAGTTGTGTATGGGGGGAGGGTACCTCAAATTTTTATAAAGAAATTGTTCATATAAGTCAAGTCATATGTTTTTCTTAGACTAAGGGAGATTCAACTGATTCTACCCCTACAAATCTTCTCAGAATCACACAGAGTAGACAAAAGGGTAGACAAATGGCTATATAAAAAGATCACTCATTTTCTAATGATCTCATTTTTCACACTACAAAAATCTTTCATATGTAAGTGACCTAGACTTGAGCTATAAAGAAAACTGGATTTAGCAGAGCTTTCACATCTTAAGTGTTCATTTGGCATCACTTCTAAAAATATCATTAAAACAGACAGAATGAGTACAGGTGCCCTCTTTTGCCCTCTTTGTACTTAAATACTTTAAACTGTTCCAGTTTTTCACAGAAACACTGTTCAAAGGAATATAAGCAAAATTTAATCCTAACCTTCTACTGAATTTCAGGTTCAAAATCTTTTCATTATGAGAGAAAAAATACTGGTAAAAACACCTTTTCTAAACTAAAGGAAAAAAACAAACCTCCTTTAATTCTTTAAATGGAAAATGCATCCAGGTGTTTATATCTATAAAAGGAACTTAAGAATCTCTATACGTGTGTCTTAACTAACATCCAAGCAGAACATTGGTAGTTTGGCACCAATGTTAATTTCTTTTCTTCTTCTTCTTCTTTTTTATTTTTTAGTGTTAACTTCAATTATTTCATTATCCTTATATTAAGGATTCCTAGTGGAACTGAGAAGGTACTTTCAGAGGACAAAAAGAGGCAACAATTAGCCTTGGACATATGGTTGGGAACAGCACAATTTAAATGGGCCAGGCTCTGCAATACAATCAACATCGGTATAGCCTAATAACTTTCCAAAGCACTTCATGTATTATTGTTGATCTGTGCAAGAAGCCATAAGATAGTTAGGCTTGTGTTCTTCCTATACTACGAGACAATAAAATGAAGCCTCTAAGAGATGAAGTAACTTGCCAAGGTCATACCACAACTGGGAGAAGAGCTAGGAGTGTAGCTCAGATCTCCCAGTTCCCAAGGACACTTTTTCACTGTAGCATGGCTTTCTGGGTGGTGAGGATTGGAGTGAGTGTGGGATACATCCCCTCCTTACTTATGGTCACAACACATAAATGCCCCACCCTACTAGTGTTCTAGGGAGCCTCTGTTACCCATGAGATTGCATCACATGTCTCATGTATGTCAAGGCAGAAGAAACGCTGAGAACCACAGTGCTGGGTATTACACAACCTTGATATTGTCACTATAGGGACAAATTATCAGTTGGCTCAGAATTGGTGAATATTAGCCATAAGATATGTATAAGATATGCCTTAAAGGATTTATTTCAAGACGTTAACAGTTTTTCCTTGGAAGTAAACACTGAGGCATGAATTGCATTTGTGTCATTTATTTATTTATTTATCTTCTCCACTCCTTGGGTCATTTATAACACCAATGTTCTGTAACAAGGGTCACTATGACATTAAAAATGCCAACTATTTTCACTAATATTATATATAAAAATTTACATATTTTATATATTTATATATATACACACATATATATATACACACACACACACACACACACACACACTCATCCACATATATACCAGGGATGCCAAAAAAAAAAACAATGTACACATTTTAAGAGATGTTATTTATGTACTACTTTTGGAAGTTGAATTACAGTAGCAATGTGTAGTATGACGTTTGCTCAAAAGATGGCAATAATCAAATGAATGCTAGAGTCATTTACTGTATTACAATTTTAATACAGTTTTTTCCTTTCTTAAAATGTGTACACATGTATGTGTGTGCCAAGTCATTGGTTCACACTGACTTGAAAAAGGTTTTACATGAAGACAACATAAAAAAAGTGAAAATCAAAAGCAAAACTGAAAAAAAAAGCATAGGAAAATTTCAAACTCATTTAGTTAACGTTGAAAACGACCTATAGACACACTAAAAAGTGCTGATAACAAACTCCAGGTGTATACTCCATCCTGTGCAGAATATGTTCATCTGAAAAGTTATGTGAAATACTGAACGGTACACAAAACTCACTAAGGGGCCTGTAATCTAACTCAGGGGTTCCTAACCTAAGTCTGTAGGCAAAGGACTTCATGAAAGAAGTGGGTCTGTAGAAACTTTAGACCCTGGCTGTGCAGCAAAATTCAGGGAGTTCCATGAGCAGAGAAGGCTCTGTTCTTAATTGACAGTCTTACTTGTCTTAAGAGTCTCCAAACCTCTCCTAGACTCTCCTCTGTTGCAAAAAAAAAAAAAAAAAGGGGGGGGGTGTTGTCAATATAGGGACCAGGTCATGCCTAAGGTTAAGTCCAGCTTTAATGTACTATAAGTGTCAAAGAACACTTTCTGATATTTTAAACAGCACCACCTAAATTTCTTTATTACTTGAGTGTTCTTAACTAGGTAGAAAAGGAAAGCTGTGCAAAATGCCCTTTGGTGGCCAGTTGGATACGCCAAAGGTTGGTATACAAGGGCTTTCCCGTGGGCTACCACAGTCAACATTCATTCAAGAACTCATTCATCCATCCCAAAATAAATAATTAATGTGTATCTACTATGTGTCAAGTAGTAAGTACACAGTAACAGAATGAAAGACATATATTCATTGGCCTCATGGCTTGTACAGTCTAACAGGGTAATGGACACTAAACCAAGCATTGCTTCATTACAGAGGTTCTTTAATGACAAAGGAATGGTAGATGGTATTATGAAAATGATCTATGGGGTTGATATAAGCTCCACTGAAGAAAGGATTCCTAAAAATATCACAATTAAGCTGAGACCTGAAGGAAAAGTGGGTAATTGGCAGGCAGAGGAAACCGTATGCATAATGACCCTGAAAAGTAGAGAAAAAAGCCAGCTGTGACTGGTTCAAGATGAGGGAGAGCTAAGGCAGAAGACGGATGTCACATGAAGGGTCATACAGGCAATGTTAATTAAGAATTTTGACCTTTATCCTAAGGGCAAGGCAGGATAAAAAAGTTTAAAAGATTTAAACATCATCAAAAGGTTTAAAAGGGGGAAGGCATTATTCACATTATAACTTTTAAAAGATTACTCTGGTTTTCATATCAAGAATGAATTGGGGATGGGCTACAGTTGAACTGGGGAGACCAATGGGGAAGCTACTCTAGGTGTCCGGGTGAGAGATGAGAACGACGCACACCCGTGTCCTCGACGGACTTGCGTGGTGGCTTCCAGCCCTTGCTGTCCCATTTATCATCCTAATTTATTCTACATATTTACTGAGTGTCACCCATGTGCGGAGCACTCCCATTCAGACCTCTAGACACAGGTGGCCAACCAAGGTCATGGCAGCTCTGTAAGGAACTACCATTAAAAGCCCTTCCACCTCTGTTTGTCCTCCCATTGCTAGACAGACCGTGGCAAAAAGTCTGTTGATGTGTACATGTATCAGCTCACTCCATCAAGTCGTACATTCATGAGGGACCCTAATTACAGCTAAAGCAGGAGTCAGACGTTTGCCCCAATAGCCTGGGCTACCTTGTTCCTGTGACTTCAAAGAGTACAGGTTACATAAGTAGGATCCCCTCCCTATGATGAGCTGAGTAAACTTATAAAGAATAAATGCAGCCCCCCCACGTGCACTGCGGTTATTGTTCAACTGATCCGCTTATTGCAGAGTTCAAGGCTGTACATCAAAACACCTCTTCCTGTGTTCTAAAGTTGACTGTGGTGATGGTTGTGGAACTATGTAAATATACTGAGAACTACTGAATTATACACTTTAAATTGGTGAATTGTATGGTATGGGAATTACAGATCTCAAGAAAGCTGTTACCAAAACAAAAAACAAAAAAACCACCTCTTTCTTCCACCCCTCCCTCCCACCCACTCTGGTTCAAGCCGTTGTTTCTCAGTCTAGTTGTAGGACACAGCTCCCTGGCCCATGTTGGTATTATGAGTCTTGCGCTCACCCCCCTCTCCTTGGTCAGCCAGCTGCTCACAGCAGCTCACGGCAGCCCACGGGAGCTCACGATGGTTGCCAGCCACTCACCGCAGCAGCTCATGCCAACCTCTGGCTGATCACAATAGCCCAGCTCCAGGGAGAGCTGTTGTTCACAATCTTAACTGTAGAGGGCGCAGCTCACTGGCCCATGTGGGATTCGAACCAGTGACCTGGAGTTAGGAGCACGGCGCTCCAACCACCTGAGCCACCAGGCTGGCCCAAACCACCTTTCTTAAAGATAATGACATAGTGGATGAGTGAAATGACAGCAGAGATGAAAATGCCAAAGCTTCAGGGTTGACAGTTCCTATAAATGTTGCATAGTGACATACCTTATTTTATATTCATAAAGCCGAAATGTCTCTAAGACGGTGAGAAGAAATCAAATCTATAAAGGTTGCATTTTCCCCATAAACCACTGCATCTAAAGATTAGCCAAAGAGCAATAATAATAATAATAATATAAACTCTAAATAATATAAACTGTTTTTGGAAAAAATTTGGTTGGACACAAAAGAGGTAAAGGAAATATACCAGTCAAACTCTTCTTCATGTACCTCCCACAGTTTACCTGAGAGCACACACCTCAAACAGTTCTAGAACTTCCATGGTTCCAGGCACTGCTGTGCTGCAGGTGGCCCTCTCCCACTCTCCATAGGGGGCAAACAGTGAAAGGAGTAAGGGCTGCAAACAAGAAGCAAGTGACCTTAAAATTCCATCTAAAGTTTTTTTTAAAATTCACTAATTCCATTGAATCTGCATTTATAATGATGCAGACAGCAAAGGAGGTTCCTCTGACCAGAAAGGTAATGAAGATTGATGCTATTTAAAATAGTCAAGCTCTCGGTTTAAAGGCAACTCTAGGCTGACACCCAAAGGAAGGAGAAAAAGACTGTAGCATCTTGGAATTAGTAATAGCAAGGAAAATGGATTGTGGACACAGGTGAACATCTACGCCTGTCTTTTAGGACAGCAAGTTTCAAAATCTTAGCTAAGAGACAACTGCTAAAATCCTGGAGGGATTATTTAGCGAAGAAGGAACGCCTAAGGACAGAAACGCTGTAGATAATCAAGAACACAGCTCCTGAGAAGGAAAAAGCGCATTCCCTAAGGAAACAGTCATGTGATTATACATAACAAGAGCACTCTGGGAAGCTCAACTTTAAGCTTTAGGAGAAAGATAAATAAAAACGAAACTCGAAATGAACCTTAAAAGGCACCTATGAAGGGTGCAGTTAACAGAGGCTCAAAATGCCAGCGACGACACAAGAAGGGAATGTGGCTGGCTATGTTCAAAGCAAGAAATTAAGAAGAGGACAGAAGAATAGTTTGGAGGAAGCAAGTGTAATGTTCACAGAATAGTGAAAAAGGACTAACTCAAGTCCAACTCAAGATAGAGGCTGGCTTCCATCTTTCAAACGGAAAAAAAAACACTGGTCTCCATATTGGTCAGAGCAAACAAAGAGCGTAATGATGGGGCAGGAGAGGGAAGGGACTCTGCCATTTTTAATGATTTCCAAGTCTTCCACTTAGACGACACTCATCCCAGGGCACTAAAGGACAGGACAGGTCCCTTTTAGACACCATGTGGCTGGAGGTGGCATTCTTGTGACAACAGTCCCACTATGTGTGTGTACAGTGCGTGACATTGTGTATAGTGCTTTCTTGTTCAAAATCTCTTCTGGGCTTCTCAACAATGTCATGGAATACATAAGGCTATTCCTACTGCCCTCATTCATTATACACTGACACTCAGAATTTAAGTGACCCGCCCAAAGTCACATAGCCCACGGGGAACAACACCAGCTCTAGACCCAGCAATCTGACTCTGGCCCAGAACTCTTTTCACTAACCAGTGTACCTTTTCACTACAAAAATTCGTAATATTAACGACATCAGTATTACGTGCATTTGTAGCAAGATGAACACTGTAAACGAGCAAGTGCTAGTTAATCATCTACCCAACTGCCATCCAGCTCTGGCTGTTCAACCCTCAAATTCCATTTAATCCTTAGATGTCCCCTGGAGGGAGTTACAGATGAGGACCAGAGGCTGCTGGCATTACCTAATTTGCTTGGGTTCACCAGTGACTGGTGCAGCAGAGGTTTAGATGTGCTGGAATCTGTTCGAACTCCAAACTCCATACTCTTCCCATTACAACTGGCTGCTAGCCTGAATGTCAATCAAGGACTACTCCACTATTCTAACATATGGAAGGCATGGGTAACCCAAATATGGTGAGTAGCAAACAGTCAATGGCTTTCCTGAGTCCTGAGAAGTTTAATGTCCCAAATACATTTTCATAGCATGGCCTATGATTATGCTAACAAAAGCAAAGCCACTTCTCTCTTTTTTGACTTAGTTTTAAGACTTATGGGAAGAAATACTAAGGGTCTGAGCACAGCAGGGGTGAGAGTAGCGGTAGACAACAAAACAAATAGTATCTGAATACACTGTGATTCTTAAAGAGGCTTAAAATTACCATAATCCCCCGAGTACTTCCCTGACATTGTCAGGATGGGAGCAAAAGGAAGATAGAAGCATGAGGAAATAGAACCTTCTTTTATCATCTCTAGGACCTACCTCCTGCACAGTCTGAAGTTCTGGCTTCAGAGAGGAACAAAGAAAGCTACTTCCACACAGGTGAACGCCTAAACCTCTTCAAGGTTAACTGTCCTGCCGGGGACACCAACGATGGGTGCGGTTGGTAGCAGTCTAAATGGAATGCAATCTGGTGTCTGACTCACAAATGTAACAGGCAGAAGGAAATCCACCACACGAGCATCAGGAGTTAAGAGAGCCCTTCAAGTAGCACCATTTGTCCATTTGACAAAGGTTTACCGAGCACCTACTCCTGTAGCTACATGTCCAGCAATGGGTACGCTGTGGGAATGGAGAGAGAGTGAGACACAGCTTACACAGTCTGTGGGGGAGATTACTGTTACAAAAGGGGGAGCTCAGGATGCTCGAAAACTAGGAATGGAGTCAAATCTTTATCACCCCTCTGAGTTTCCATGAATTCAAAAAGTGTTTCAAAATTCTCAAAAAGATTTATGCATTTTAATTAAAAAAACCAACCAGCCAACACTACTTACTTTGAATAAGCCAAGTGATGTAGAAAATAGGTTGTTCATTTTAAGCCCTGGCTTTTATAATTTGATCAGATACATGTCTTAATAAAAACATAATCTTACTGAATATAAAAAAAAAACAACCCATCACTAATGGATACTTCACCTCCTAAGAAATTTAAATTAAACCTGCTACACAAAACTAATCAAAGTTGACCACAGAGTGTAGGTGAAATTTTATCACAGAACATATTTACTACTGTATTTATTCTAGTCCAGTGTATCCCCCCAAGAATATCCTTTGCTGGAAACGTTAAGACCACTGCACAACTGCACAGGGAGTGGTCCAGACTTGATGCTATTCTCCTACTTGCTCTTTTAATCTATTAACATAAGTTCCAGATTAATACCTACCACCTCCTATCCCCACCCACAAGCTTCCAAACAATGGCAAGGCTGAGATTTAAGGGATCCAAACCTGTGTGCATCCATAAAACCAAATGAGCACACCAACTCCCTATAATTCTACCTCACGTCCCCTTCTTAGATCAGAGGTAGGAAAACTGAATGTCTCCAGTGGCTAGGCAGGTGACACCAATGAGCAGAGGCAGGTAATGCAGATGCATATACGGTATGAGCAGAACTACAGGGAGTTGGACAGGGGACTGGAGGGGACAGCAGCTATTTGGTTCCAATGGATGCTATTACGTGTGATCTGGCAATGTGAAGAGAAACCAGAACTTCAACATTTGATGTATACTCCTGAACATTGACATTAAATGTTAGTCCAAGCTTGTTTGTTTTCAGAGCCTCACATGGATCAAATAGATCACCGGCTCTCTATCCTCATTAATACACTGTTGGCATCATCTTTTGAACAGTATTGGTTGATACGCGAAATTCTGCAGGGTTATTTTCATAAGTGTAACATTGCCCTGAGGATGAGTGAGGTAGGAGGTTCATTAACACCTTATATACCAAGGGTGCTCTCTTTCAGGCAGCCTACCTAGACTCATGGACTAGCGCCATGTAAAGGAGAGCTGCTCGCTTACGATCACAAGGTGCTTTGCTTCCCAGGGACCCCCGAACAAATTTCATTTCTTTTCAGTTGCTTACCCGTTTGTCAATGTCATTGTGTTGGAGCTGCACAAAGCGAGCACTGATGGCTGCAATGTAGCTCTGCTGATTGGAGAACGCCACGCGGCCAGCACCTTTCGGATACTTCAGCTCTGGGTCCGTATCAATGCCAGCATAGCAGACACCACCGTACAAACGGTCCATGATCATTGCCAGTTCAACTGCAAGAAAATAAACACAATTCTATATAAATGTTTAGAAGGCACTCTTGCCCAGGGGAGAGAAGAACTATTTAAGGATCATGCAGTACAGTGTAAAAAAGGAAAACCCATGTTAAGTATCATCAAGAGTGTCCACATCAGTCTTACAACTCAGGTAGGATATTTAAAAATAAAATGAAAAAAAAAATTAAGAATTTATACACACACACACACACACACACACACACACACGAATTTATATCATCAGAACTTCAGCAACAGTATAAAGGGAATGATCGGTCAGTAATCCTCTTTTCTAATTTCTAACTGCTTAGTCCACTGGAGTGGGCCCTGGGTAGGCAAAGCATTTCACAGTGCTCTAACAGGTTAATAAGAAGCAGCCCTATTTACTGACCTCGAAAACTGACAGTAATTATAGAGTCACACTGTTATATTTAAAATTAAGCTATAGAAAGAATTAACTTCTCGTTTTAGTGAGAGGCACTATATTTACAGCATTAAAGTAAATCTCTACAATTTAAAAAAAAAGACTTTTCGAGTATATTCTATCCCAACTGAGAAATCTGCACACTAACCTCCCATGATAAATTCTAAGTAATAATACTAGTAACGATAATAGCAGCAACGAAGATTTACTGAGCACTTACAACGTGCCAGGAAACACTAAGGTTCTCCAAAGGCAGGAACAACATACCCATCCTGCACCTGCCATAAATCCAGAGGTCTGGTCTGCAGTGTTTGCCACATTCTTTCTAAATATACCTTTATACTGGTATATTTACAAAATACCTTTTGTACAGAAAGCATTTGGAAATCGAACTCTCCCGAAGGTCTGATACTCTAAAATTATCTTCACCATAAAGGTACCATGGAGAGAAATGGAGTAGTTACTCACCTCAATCCAAATTGCCTGAAGGTAATTGTTTACTTGATACTGGACGGCACCTCCTCCAGGTATGACCACTCCTTTCAGGCCATTCACATGGTTTAAATCCAAAAGACTTAGCCCTACCCTGGGGAATGACCCAAGCACCCACTTCCATCAAACACCTACATGTGGTACTTGGAAAGGAGAAGACAGCAAAGGCCGGTGCAGACCTGGGCCCCAGCCAGTGTGCAAAGACCATCACACAGTCGAGCCCATAGGAGTCGGTGTCTGGGGAGAAGAAAAGCAGCACGACCTGGTGGAGCAGAGGAAGAACTCTGCAGTATGTACGAGGGCCGAAGGGGCTGAATGGTATAAGAACCCCGCCAGACTTTTAGGAGCAGAAGGAAAGCCAAGTACTACTGGGTTCCTGTAGTATGATGCTGCTGAGGCAGCAAGAAAAGCTCTGTCACCACGACAGAACGGCTGTCTTTCTACTTAACTTTTTCAAAATTTCTCCCCAAACCAGACTGCCTAATATTGGTGACTGTTGTGTAAGTGCCTGTTGTCAATAGGAAGAATGACCTGCAACCAACAGGTAATTTTCAGAAGGTGAGAAAAAAAGCTAGCAATCACTAAGCCAAAGACTATGTGTCATTAAAGACATCAGCAGAAAGCCATCCCAGTTATCCCATTATGATAATAATTACACAGTCATACCAGCCAAGGGACCGTTACTGATGAGAGCTCAAGGAGACACTCACTGCAGTCTTGGGGCAGGATCCAAGAATCACGTTCTTTCAAATAATGCAGTAAGAATGGTGCACATACCCTGAATATCAGAGTTCAGTGGGTCTTTCCTCCCAACCACCTCTGATGGCTTCAGGACCTCCTCACAAGGCTAATGCTACTCCAGCCAGAGACCAAGAAACTGAAGGTAGAATTAATTGATTGCAGTCATTAATGAATTTCCCTTATTAGTCAAATGGGCTTAGTAAAATAAGTAACCTCAAGGCCTGGAAATTGAACACTATTTTCCAAAACCTGGCTTCCTCTGGATTAGAAGCAGAGAGTAAACACTCCCTTAGCCTGGTGAATGGCCAGGAGAAGAATGCTAGCAAGAGACTGAATGACACTTGTCTTCCACCCTTGGGAAAAACTCAAGAAAGTATCTGACTCAGAAAGAAGGTATACCAGCTGTAAGCTTGAAACTCTAGCTGAGGAGAGTTATACACAGTTCTTCTACAACACTGTCGTCTTAAAGGAATCTTAGGGGTCCTCAGATGCCAGAGAAGGTGCCTTCCACAAGCACAAACGTTCTATTACTTCGTAAATCTAGCTGCTGAAAAATCATCTTCACGTGCCAAAGGTTAGGTCATGACTGATGTTGCTGGCAGTTAAGTACTGTTGACAGGAAGCAAAACCCTCACTCACTTATGCTGCTTATGAAAATTAATTATAAATAAATCATTTCCACTTGTAAGTTGATATACATTTTCTTGGCCACCAAAACGTCTGCAGACATTTGAACCAACGAGATCTCGCCAAAGTGTAGGGCAATTTATTGAGAATATAAAAACAACCAAAGTAACGAAAGGAAGTTTTTTGGGGGAAGAGTATGAAGATTTCCTATCTTTCTCTCCTAATCTGCATTTTAACTACCAAAAGTCTAATCACCCTTGAAGAAAAGTAAATAATGGTCAAACAACTGCTGTTTGTATTTAGTCCTTTACTCAATCATCAAGTCTTCACTAAAGGTACACTTCCTGTACGCTAAGCTCAAACACCAGAGGGATGTCATTTAAGTACAAAATAGCGTCTAACTATTGAGAAAAGTAACCACTTGGTGAAAACTGCTTGAGGGGAAAAAAAGTAATTTAATGCACACACTACATAGATGACTAACAGAAACAGAACAAGCCTTCCTCAAGTCCTATAAATTTTCAATCTGAAAAAAAATTTATATAGAGGATACAGACTCACCTACAGATGTCAGAATGTACAACCACTTTTAGAGACTAGGTTTTAAAGGATTCTTTAGAACGAGTATCATCAGGTAATACAGGAAAGTGCCATATAAAGTCCTTTCCTCTGATGGGGTGGGGGACGCTGAAACAAGAAGAGGGCTATTATTTTGAGGGAGGAGATAAAAGTAGAAGAAAGGCAGTAAGGATGAGGCAGAAGTCAACTAAAACCTTCATGGATTCATCTATATTTTGTGATCTCATCTCTGCTCATGAAATGTGAGCCCTTGATCAAGGATGCATCTTATCTGGAAAATGCAGTTAAACCACCTACTAAGCCTATGATAGTGAATCCTCATTCTAAATCATTCTCCACAGAGGCCAAGAAGAGGGTAGCTTCCAGTAGTAGGACTGTAACATTTAACCTGAGGAAGATGAAACTACTGGAGCAGAGCATACTGGTGGAGGCTGGAATGCAGATAGATGAAGGTGACACCAGGCACAGATAGAGTCCACGAGGAAGTCAGGAGTCTCCTGATTTTTTCCTTCCTATCCAGACGGTGTTCACAGGATCTGTCTGGTCACCACAGGGGTAAGAAGTCAGCAGGTCTGGTAGCTACATCCAAGCACATTATGCATTTTGGATAAGATGCTCTGGCTCCTAAGACAATTCAAATCATCCCATGAACCAATCTTTCGTCACAGCAACATGACTTTGAGTGTAACCCACACACTGCTCTTGTGATGGGCTTCCCTGTGCCACATCCTGGAGAGGGAAGCAAGAAGAATGCAGTTCAGTTGTGTGTAGCAGACAGCATTCTCATGAATTGCTCTGGATTATGGGGACTGTATCTCTGAAGTGGAATCTGAACCCTAATTATGATTTCTTGAATTTGCTCCTGATTGGAACTGAAGCTCACCAGAGAGGAAATCGTGATGACGCCCCAACCCTGCCCCACTCTGCACCTATCGTTTAATTAGATTTCAAAGCCAGCCATGCAGCAATGTGTCTAAGGCTGAGATACTATGAGAACCAAAGGGAGGAGAGCAGGAATGAGGGTTCCTGAGGGAAATAGCAACACATTCATCTTTCCAGATTCTAAACTGTGCATCTAGAAGCCACATTTCTTCTCTTTGGAAATAAGAACAAAGCAGACAGGACAGAGGCATAAGGCACCTCAGAATGATGACGAGGTCTGGACTTCTGAAAGAAAGGAAGACTCAAGTTGAAGGTGCACTTTCTAGGTTTACCACAATTGCCAAGTTGGCTCACAAGGGCAGGTCACACATCTTAGGTGCAGGAAATGTGCTCATAAGCTTCCACTCTGTGTCAGATGTTGTGAAGTTATGAATATTTTCAAATAAGTGGCATGAACAACCAACTAAGTCTGAGAAATAGTGTGTTTAACTTGATTAAAATCAGACTGGTACCGACATGACTGTTACTACTGTTACAGAGACAACATCTCAGATCTCACTTGGATAAAGCGGCTTCCTTGTGTGCAATGAGCCCCAAACTTGACTTCTGGAGATCTGAATTTGAATCTTGGCTTTCTTACCTATGGTGGCCTTGGCCAATCACCCCCATTGCACTCTGCTTCCTTATCTCTAAAATGAATTCTGCCACTTACACACTTACAACTTGATAGGGTGTCACGAGGATTAAATATACAGGAAAGCACACTGCTGAGTACAGAGTGGTGCTCAAATGTCTAGTTGTGTCCAGGGGTTGCCCTTCCCTCTGCTCATAAATCTTTGCTTAACGTGAACTTGGCCTGGTTTCTGCTCCATAAGCACCGATTCATCCCTGTCTTACTTTGGCTTTATGCTAATGCGACCCAACCTGAGACTGATATGGCAAAGTTTGGCATCAGCTGGAGGGGAGAATTTGTTATTTTTTTTTTTTTGGGGGGGGGGAACATAAACACATACTAATATTAGAAAATCCTTAACCTAAATGCAGTCAATCAAGTCAGGATGCCAAATCTGGAGTCTATCTGGGACAACTCATACTGAACTTGGGACTTGGTGAAAGAAGAAGTTTCTATTGCTGAGGAACTTGATATAAGATGCTTTCTGCCTGCTACCACTTCATAGAACAACAACAAAAAGATACAATACTCCTATTTCCTAAATCACAAATCAGGATGCGATTCCTAATGCATGAGCTACCAGAATGTCTGTGCAGAATACCTGAAAAAAATTCAGGATGTGTGTTCTCTGGATGTATGCCATATATCACTGAATTATTTACTTCAAAAGTTTTACTTTTCCTGCACAGAAAAGCCATCCTCACAACAGTCAGAGGGCAAAAAAAGGCAGAGAGGGAAATGTCAGGATTCATCACAGAATATTAGTAGGGGAGAAAAAGACAGGAAAGAATAAGCAGAGCAATAGTTAGCAAAGATGGGAGACCCACAAAGATGACAAGCAAATGGCAGCTAGGCTCCGGGGACTCAGATGAGCAATCTCTCAAGACTGATCTTTTCTGTCAGAGGAAGTCATGAAGTGGAAGAATAGCTCACATGTCTCTGATCAGAGAGGACGACTGAGGGTTTTTCAAGTCTGAACAAAGTTGGAAGTGGGTGGGCTCCAAAGACTGATCCCTGAGGCAGCACTCAAATTAGATGTCTAAGCCCAGAAGCTAGAGTCAGAGAAGACTCATGTTTATAAACTGGGGGAGAGTAAGGGATCAATGCTTCACTCTCCACTTTTTCCTGGTAGCCTCTTCGTAATCCCCAAGCCTGGCACTTACTTCCTCTCAGAGCAAAGAGATGCATTCTAGAGAGCTCCTAATGCCACAGGGATATGCAATCCTGTCGTGAGATTCCGGAGGACATGTTGTTTGCATCACTTGAACGAAGAGTGAAAACATGGCTGTTGTACTTTCAGGTGGAGAATGAGACAGACTACCCGTTTCCTTGTACTGACTCTCTGAAGAATAATGCAAATTTTAGCCACATGGTGGCATGGTGAGTCTACCTATAGCCTTTCCTAGCATGGGGGTGGGAAGAGGTGAGGAGTGGAAGGAGAATGAGACCTGAGAAACACCAGGACTTCAGGAAAACGGTCCTTGTCTTGCCACTGCCACTGTCACTGACGGAGTGATGGAAGGGGCAGGAGACAGTAGGAAAGTGTATCATTTGACCTAGAGAAACCAAAAATCAGGCAATATAGCTTTGGGCAAACTCATCTAGATTTTTCCATTGATACTTTCCCATTATCAGGTTAATTTTTCTAGGCCTGTGATTTTTTCCCAACCTGAATTTTAAAAAGGAAGGCTTGTCAAAGGACGAGAAGAAGCAACCTAAACTCAAGATAATACTGCTTAGAACAGGTTGCCTCGCTTCTTTAGAAGTGTTTGGGTATTTCTGTTTGGTGGGGAAAGGACTATATTTATAATAATTTATTAGTAAAAATGGTCCTGTCTTACAGGGGGAAATATCAAAGATAAAAAGCCTCACAAGATCCAAAGGAATCATTCTGGAGTGATAACATTTTAGTCATTACACCATGTTAAAAGACCACTTATGGCCCAGGACAAGGTGAAAAGCAATTTGGACACTTACAATCCCACCTGTTGAGCACTGTCACCCCTCTCTACTCCAGGATCACCCTGTATAGTGCCTGAAATAGTTTTAAGACTTTTCAGAATTCCATAACCACAACATCCCCTGGAAACAATAAAAAATGCCCTGACGTATTTAAAAACGAAATTTGAGGAACATTATGTTAAAGAGTATAATTTAGTATCCAATTAATTGAGTTAGCATTCTATTAATTCATTTCTCATTTTCCTCTGTTCTGAAATCTCTGTTTGCGGATGGTCGCCTGTTTGACACGACAGTAACATATTCACTCCGTTTGGTATGACACGTACTTGCTCAGGGCCAGTAATACAGTGGATGCTCAATAAATGTTTATTGTTCAAGTGAAGTGCACTGCATTCAATTCAAGATGGTCTAGCAAAGTCACAATGAATTCCTTTAAAAAATAGCCTTCTATTCCAGTCCACAAAAGTCAGTGTGTTCCAAAGAAACCCAATACTATGCACATGGGTAAAAGCTGCAGAAGTGAACTCTTTCTGTTTAGATTACATGGCATCTAAGCTGGAAGTCTTGGATAGATAGTAAAATTCCAAGATGCTGATAGAGATTGTTTAGCCATCTAGAAACTAGCTACAATTTTGGGAGGTGTTGGCATGGGGGAACATTTCCATTAGATAAAATGACTGTAGGTTACTATCTACATAACTGTAAAAACTTTTTTTTTTTTAACTACATTTCACTGTAGGTTTATTTTTTTAAAACTTTTATTTATTTGTGTTTTTCCAGGACCCATCAGCTCCAAGTCAAGTAGTTGGCTCATCTAGTTGTGGAGGGCACAGCTCACAGTGGCCCATGTGGGGATTGAACCGGCAACCTTGTTAAGAGTACCGCGTTCTAACCAATTGAGCTAACTGGCCGCCCCTAAAAACAAAACTTTAAAACGAAAAAAATTTTTTAGCTTAGATTTAAGAAAAAAAGAGAACTTCAAGACTTATAAAAGATGTACAATAGGAAACACAAAATCCTACTTCTGATAAGAAAACTAAATATAATTCTTGTCTAATCCTGATCTTGCAATATCTTGCAGACACAGAATGTTAAAGAAAGAATATAATTTAGCATCTTGGGTTTCCTGTTCTGTGGGGTCAGTGTGATCTTAGAACAAGAGTGAAAAATAGATCTTCGTAGGATTTATAAAGGGAAAATGATATAAAGGGAAATGACCTATCCTTTCAAATAATAAAAACAGGAAACATAAAGGGTAAATAATAGAAAAGGGAATTTAGTTTATATACTATTGTTGTCTGTGACTTAAAAATAGACATAGGAGGCTAAACCCATTTCTGCTATTTTTATAACTGTGGGACTTTTTCTTTCAGAATTTTTTTTTTCTTCAGATTCCTATCTAGGAAAAAAGGAGAGGAGCTATAACATTAAAACTAATTTATACTTGCAGTTAGTTGCAAAAAAGAATAGCTAGAATATTAGCAATGAATGTCCATTTTTGTAGAATACATATGTAGTTAAAAGACAATCAAAGGGGATTTTTCTTCCCCTCTACTCCTAAACATAACACTAGTTAGAAAAAGTCAGGAATATTCCACAACGCCCCGCCCACATTTTGCTTTTTTAAAGCACAAGTAGTTTAGAAACGAAGGGCTTCATTTGCCCTCATCTAATATTGCTGCTCATGTTTGAGTTAGCCATTCCTAGACTTTCTTCTCTGACAGCAGATCATGGAAAAGGGTGGGGAGAATCTCTACTGCTTTGCTTTCTTTCGTTCAGCATAGTTTTCCATTAAAATGAGAATAAGACTCAAAGATATTTGACTTCCTGAAATACCACAAAATTACAAACTTCACAGTCACAATTAATATGTTTTAGAGTCCTTCAAAATGGAATAACGAATATATCTTTATGTGGGCCTAAAGTTATCTTTTAGGAGTAGATTAGAGTTGAGATTTAAATATGTCAGAAAGGTTGAGGAATATTTATAATTAAACACTCATCAAAGTCACAGAGCCAAATTGCTGTAGGTACATTTTACATTTTAGAACTCTGTTCTCACAACTTGATTTTAATGATCTCTGCTTTTTCTTTTATTTTTTAGGTAGAACTAAGTCTACTTTACAAATAACAGAGATAATGTTGCACTTTCGCAACTACAGTGGCAACGGTAACCTTATTGTTTCATCTTACCTTTAAAAAATAAACTCAATTACTTTAAGCACTTAAAATATGTAGTTCCTACACACAATTTTATTATATTCCCCTGGCAATAACACTGATCCACAACTGATTAGATTTGTCTTTGGATTTAAACACTGAAGTCATCAGCTCAGCATCACTTCAAATGCTCTAGTCAATTATGATTCTGCCCTATCTCAGCAGGCACAATTATTTCATCATCGGAAAGGAACTTAAAAAAACAAAAAAACAGGGAAGCTTTATGAAAAGTCATAATAAAGATGCTCGAATACATAACTCATTTTTCAAACTGCATAAGAAAAAAATAGGAACCTGTTTCAGTTGGAAAGAGTTCAGTCTGATTCCATGACATAACTCCCAGTAGTGGTTTGGCTTGTCACTGAATCAGTGGGCACACAGCTGCACTGGACAGATTTCTGATGGGGCGACTTCTTTTTCTGTCCTACGTAACAATGCTAACTCGCATAAGAATGCACACTGCCAAATGTACTGTTATTATTGTTTAAATATGTGGTTGAATAGGAAAGCACTAAATAGAATTCATCCTTTCAAAATAAAATTTTAATGAAATTCACTCTTGCACCAGAAGGAAACAGAGCACTTTGGGAGAAACCATTTAATTTTGAGTCAGCTCAGTGAAACTGACATGACAGCCTTCTTTTTGGAGACTGTGTGTATATAAATGACTGGAAACCTAGAAAATATTGAAGACTAAATGCATTGGGAATTTTGTTGTTGTTGGTTTTGTTGTTGTGGTGTTACTATTTCCACTCACCAGCTCGAAGGGGTCGTGGAACTCCCCCAACAAAGATAGTTTTTCTGGGGTCCAAAGGCTGAGAACCATCCATTACAAAGTCACTGTCACTTAGGTTCCATGGTCGAATTTGCACCTGAAAAAAAGTCGTTTACTTGGTCCTTACTTCATTTCCATCAACCCCAAATGAGAATAAGGTGACTAAAGACAAACCCACTGATTTGTGCATTTTACAACATACACAACCCAAACAAAAATCCAGTTATTAGTTAATGTAATCTGCATTAAGTGCCTTTCAATAGAACTCCTGGGGTATGTACTTATAAGTACTATACTCAACTCTAGACATACTCGTATACCATGAAACCTTCAGAAACCACCTGCGGCTTAGGAAAAAAAAGCAGTCTTTTAGAGACAGATTCTGGGTTTTGAATCAGATCCATTTTAGCACTGTTTATAACCTGTCACAAAACAGCACTTAGCTTTTTAAGAACTCACCTAAAGGAAGGGAACAGGAACATTAGAAATGTGTTCTAAAAATTATCTGTATGTCTGTCTTTTAAATTCTTATCACCCCCTAAAATTAAAACATTTATCTTTCAGCAATATGATTTAACATAGATTAGCGCTCATCAAGTTCCCACAGAATTACCAGCATTATCAAATACTGAAGCACACAGAGTTAGCTACATTTGATTTATCTGATTTTCCAAAACAAGCGTGGTTCAATAAAGGCAAGCCTAGAAATTGAAGCAAATTTTCAAAGAGTAGAAAAAGATATTTTTATGCCATATTTTTTTCTATTTGGTAATATCTCTGGACTGGAAATCTGACTTCCTGTCCATAGTTTGTACTGTTTTATCAAATAATAAAAAACAAGGTATTTCATCAGAATCTGAACCTTAAAACATATCCCTTTCAATACATAACTGAATTATAAAACAGAAGCTTAAAACAATACCAAACACAATAAAAACACACACACAAAAAAAACCCTCCCATACAGAAAAAGGTGAGTTTCAGCACCGCCTGGAAAACCAACCAGTCACGTAACTGGCGATGTGCTCCAGGAAGTGGAATTAGGATAGGAAACAAAACAGTTGAATTTTCATTTCCTTAGTATCAACAAAATTCTTCATTTTCCCCACTGCTCAACTGTCAACACTCAATGCAAGGAAACACATAAGAAAATGTCTTACGTGGCTTGGCTTATATTCAAGAGAACTCCCATTTGAAAGGTAGTAAATCTGCCAATGACACTTTCAAAATACTTTGAATCAACTCTAAAACGCATTGCTCAGAGACAGTCTGCACATTCCTTGTGATTGCTACAAAATTCACCCCCACCTAACTTTTTGCCTTTTAGACACAGTTGCCTTCACTAGTTAGCCAGAAGCCATAAAATCTCCATTTCTTTCCTAGATCCTGAAAACTTGGACCTGCTCGCAATACTGTAAACATTTAGCCATTGGCCACACCTATACTGCACGGGGAAAAAAAGATTCAGTTCTTTCCTTGTAAAATTTGCTCTGACTAAATTATCATTCCCTTGACATTTACCACAAAGGCAGATTCACTAATACCATAAAACACTCCTTTTAAATACCTTCATTCAAGGCAATTAGTTCATAAGGTCTATAAATGTCTAACCACTGTGCTGTACACCTGAAACTAATATGATATTGTATGTCAACTGTAACTGAAAAATAAATTTAAAAAATAAAAATAAAGCCAAAAATGCCTTCATGAGGGCCCATTATTAATTTTTAATTAAAAACACAATTTCTTGACACTGTAAGAACGAGAATTCTAACATCATCAATAAAAAAAAAAAAGTAGGAGGTATCTTTTTCTACACAGAGCCCTCTCTTCTAGTTTATAAAGCCGTGAAGGCAGCTTCAGAATCTGGTAAGGTAACTGCAATCACTTTACAATTGAGTTTGATCCTGGATCACTTTGTTTTACAAATGAAAACAATTCCTGTGTATCCATAGTGATCTGGTTTCATTTAATCAGAGGTACAGAAAATGCTGCCTTTTACCATAGGTGTAGGTTCCTGCTGCTCAAAAGAACTCGCGGCAGCTCTCACCTTCCTGCTGAGAGCTTTCAGGACTGTCTCCTCCACCTCCAGACCTGCCACCGACTGATCCCACCCTCACTTCATTACGTCACACACAACCCATTCCACTACCCCCTTTTTGACATGATAGATTAGGTAAAAATACAGGACGAAGTCTCAGGAGACAGTGAGGATTAACCCTATCCATAAAACCCACATTTCCCTGCTACCACCAGAAAACAGCTTCTCAGAGGTGGCACCACTGCAGAATCAGACAAATGTCAATAAAGGCCAACATCAGCCACTCCACACTCTGAGCGAAAAGTAATGCTGTGGTCTTGTTTGCACCGAGAAGTTCCACTCACGGTTTGGCAACTCTCTGAAATAGAAGCCTACACGCACACAGGACATATTCTCCACCGTCTGAGGTTTATTCTCAGGGTCCGATACCCATGTTCTGTATATGACTTACTCTTTGAATGTATTTTCTGGTCCTTTGAATACTATTTTCCACATGCACATGTTCTCTACTTTTAAATACCATATTTTATAAGCTGACTCAAATATTTTATAGAAAGGGATAAAACATAAACAAAAGAACTGCTGTTTGATTATCTTTGTTTCTTTAATAATTAGTTTTAAGAATGAATGAAATTAGAACTCTGTCCTAATTCAATATAAATTTACCCCAGCAATAAAACTACAGATAGACAGGGATCAGAGTGTGTGTGTGTGTGTGTGTGTGTGTGTGTGTGTGAGAGAGAGAGAGAGAGAGAGAGAGAGAAAGAGAGAGAGAGAGAGAAAGAGAGAGAGAATGTGTGCCTGTGTGTGTAACAGCTCTTGTAGAATATTCTCAAATAGGCTATATTCTGGGCAGGAAAAGCCTCAACATCCAGAGGACAAATACAGGGACATCACCAGAGGGTGAAGATTCCCTTAAATGAGCCTGACATTAATCCCAACACTGATTTTCCTTCCTGGAGACACCTGACCACATTTACTTAATAAAGGTGACTCCAGGAAGAGGCACCACCCACCAGCCCTTCAGCCATGTCCTCACAGCAGAGACTACACAAAACCACATGTCCGTAAGGCTGGACAGGTAGCTGAAGTGTGACCAGCCACCAGGACAATAGTCAGTAGGCAAGCAGCGACACACACTGGGTAAACCACTCCTTTAGAAGGATCAGCCCTGGCAAGTAGTTATCATTGGCGAACGTGCTGTCAGAGTTTTCCATTTTTCAAAAGCAGCCTAGATTTCTATGTGAAACTTCAAGATTTCTAAACACTGGGAACTAATTCAAATGTTACATCACTGTACAGGCTGAACAAAACTATCTGCAGGCCAGATCTATCCTGTGGGCCCAGTCTGTGATCTCTGGTTAGAAAGGTTTGGTTACCACATGGCTCACAATGGAATGTTGTGTCCCATAAGCACTTCTGAGAGAAAACACAAAATGGCTTTTCTTTAGTTTCTTTTCAAAGCATGTATTCCTACCGCAGCTCTGGTGAGGACCATGAAACCTACCTCTGGCTGAACTATTTGTCTTGTAAAGGATTATCTCCAGTGAATAATCTGCTTTAATTATCTCCAAAGACAAAATCTTTTTAAGGATAAAGGCACAAACCAAACATGAAGCTTGGCTCTACAAATATGCCAATTTATGCCACATAGTGACTTGAATAGCTTTTCAGAAATCTAAAAAGAATATAAAATTAATGATAACGAGTTAGTACTAAAAGCACTAATTTTCCTTTTCTAGGTTTCCCAAAGTGTGTTCTGTGAGGTGCAGGCCCCTAAGGCTGTCCAACCAGACAAGCAGTGTTTGGGAAAAGTTATCAGGCTGGTATGTCTTCCTTCTTGGAGTTTCACAGCACCCACTGGTGTGTATTAATTAAAGGCTCTAAGAAGTTCTACAGGAAAGAAATCGGTTCAAATGTTGTTTAGCCCAGCATTTCCAAAATGACTTCCAGTGAAGCTATCTTTTGCAAAGCACCTATTAATAGCCACACTTTGATGCATCAAAATATGGAGTAAGGTTGAATTAATTGAACAAAATGCTGTAGAAACTTCACTCTAAACCAGGACTTTTTCTCACTTTTTTCCTGCTCTGAAAGAGTTGCTTGTATAGAAATTAACTTTAAATGGTTTAAGAGTATAGTAAATTCAGATAGATAGCTATTCGAAGAACTGAAAGCTTTCTGACTAAACTGTACAAAAGAGATGTGACCAAACCAGTCTGACGGTTTTGCTATCAATAAAGAATAAAATATCTAATTATAGTTCTAAATAGAAACTAAAGTTACATCCTAGTTAAAACTGAAACTCATTATTAACAGGGGTAGCAAAAAAAAATTAAGAACTATGAGTCACTTATTCTGACAGGAAACTATAACGTCATTTCCTAAAAAGAAAATTTCATTGAAATTTTGCAAAAACCTCTAAGTTAAAGTTAAATGTAAAATGCATTTGATTGTATCTTTAATAACAGGATAAGAGAAAACATACAGTTTTAGTAAGAACAGTTTTTAACACAAGCCTCAGGGCTGCAAGTTTCTGAATATGACCAAGCCTCCCTGTAGTTCTAGAATTCTCTCAGCTTAGACAACTATTTAGAATTTAGCTATTCATCTACCAATAAATAATGTTATCTTGAGCTCATTTTGAACATCTCACCCTATATACCGGGGGTGCCAAAAAAATGTACACATTAAGAGATGTTATCTATGTATGACTTTTCAAAGTTGAGTTGCATTACGGAAGTGATGTGTAGTAGTATGATGTTCGCTCAAAAGATGGCATTAATCAAATGAATGCTAGCATCATTCATTGTATTACAATTTAATAGTCTTTTCCTTTCTTAAAATGTGTATGCATTTTTTTGGCACGCTCTGTATTTCATCCTTGTCTGGTCATCTCCCTAGGTTAAGAACATCTGTCACATGACCGGCCTACAGCATGGAGCCTTTCTTTTCATCTGTTCATCTCAAGGCAGCTCCACAAAGCAACCAAACTGCGCAGAGTTAACAGTGCAATCTGGTGGCCAGCACAGAAACTACCTGACCAAACACAACTTCCCTGTCATTTGTTCTGCTTCCCTTAAAGCCGTGAGTAAGCCTTCCCTTCCCCCTCCCTTTTCCTATTTCCTCTGTTCAGTACCCTTCAAACTCCTACTCAAGCGCTTTAGGAAAAAGACTATTTTTCTCTCCCTAATCCCACAGTCCTTTCAATCCACATGAATCAGAAAAACAATACTGCAGAACCATCAGGACTGCTCTCCCCAGCAAGCTGCAGCATCCAGGCTCTTCTGACAACCAGCATGAGTCAGCTAAACCTAGGTCCGCTGACATACAGCTGCAACAGCTCAGCTGTAGTGGTAATGAACTCAGACCCACTCGAGCTGTCAGCAATTCTATTTTAAGTGTCACAGACTTCACAGAGTGACTGGAGAGTCCCACAGTATCACAAATAAACTAGTTTGTGGTTTGTGAGGCGTCTATCTCTTCCATAGTATAAGGGGTTGATTTACTATTATGAACCACTAAAACTAACAGCCACAACAGCAATAATTGTGGTTTGGACTCTTCAAAGTATGTACATGCATATCTGGCATCTCATTTCAACCTAATTTTTTACCACATGGCTCCCTAACAAAAAGGTCAGTAATTTCTAGGAGTTTAGATGCTACCTGTTATCTCAAGTGCTACCCTCCACCCAAGGGAGGGTAGAAGGAGATACTCTCCCTGTATATTCTGGGGGACATGGGCAGAAAGGAACATAATAGCTGATCAGAGTTGTTGCCTTGATTAGACTTATGTACCCTGGGCAGCTCTGGGGCCTCCAGTCAGAACTCCACTGGGCCTCAAAGCAAAAAGCTGTCCCACACTCAGACTATTTCTCCCATTCCTTCGGTACAAATACAGTCATGTGTCACTTAATGACAGGGATACATTCTGAGACATGTATTCTTAGGCAATTTCGTCACAGAGTGCATTTACACAAACCTACACAGTACAGCCTCCTACTGCCATTGTCTATGCTACACTTTATGACGGCAGCACAGTCAGTGTGTTTCCACCAGCATCGCCACAAACATGTGAGCAATGAGTTGTGCTATGACGTTATGACAGCTACAACATTACTAGGTGATAATTTTCAGCTCCATTATAATTTTATGGGATTGCTGTTTTATATGCAGTCTATTGTTGACCAAAATGTCATTATGTGGTGCATGACTGTAGATCACAAGCCCCAGAGAGCCTTGTCCTAGACAGGGAGCCAAAAGTCACCCTGGGAAATTCTCTCATGCTCTCCCAACTTGCTCCAGGTCCACCAGCAGGGCCAAGAAACAGTCCAGGAACAGAAAGGAAACCCCTGCCATCTACAACAAGCTGCACAACCTGCAGGTGCATGGAAACCACAGGCTCACAGCCCCCTGTCTAGGACCTTCAATTACTGTTGAACAATTCAAACAGCACTCTGTATATTGTTTCATAAAGGCACCCAGTACAAAATAGAGCATGCATAAACTGTGCCCTCAGAATGGCTATGCATAGCCTTGCTCTGTGCTTCACTTAATAAAGCCATTATTAATTAAATGCCATGATTAATAGCTGTACTTATAACCAGAAGGTTCAAGGGAACACCTTCCTTCAAAAGGCTTCCTGATTCCTTCAGGAACATCTGACCACTTTGCTGTGGAGCCGCCCCCCTCCCCAGCCGAACCCCTCCCTATATGACTTCTGTCACGGCGCCTGTGACTCCTTACTTCACGTGCTATTCACCTGCCTTGTTCCCTCTGTCGGACTCCAGGGTGCCCTAAGGCTGAGACCGTATCGCTGAAGGGTCCCAGTGGCCTGGCACAGTGCCACCCTGAGTGAGTGCTCTGTGCTCATCAGCGTTCTGATGATTTAGCAAAGGTTTCCCTGAGGGGCAGACACTGGTGCTGCATGAAGATGTCTAGCAGTTGCGCTTCTCTCTCCCAGATCACTCTCCTCACTCCACGAAAAGCCATCCTCCAGGGGCAAGGAAATACAGTGTGTCTGGTCAGCAGCGGGCACCCCCGGACTCGGGCCTAATCAGAGCCGCCAGGTGACCCCCCGCCACCATCAGCATTACCTCGTGCTCATCATCACTGCTGATGCTGCCATAACACACAGAAAGCATAAGCATGACAGAGGAGTCCCTTTGGAAAGAAAGAAGAAACCTGAACTTTTGAGCACTGACACTCCCTCACCGTGCTCAGCGTTTTACACACACTGTTATACTTAAACTCACCAGAACTGCTACACTGTAAAAATGATCCCTACTTTAGAGATAAAGAAATTCAGGCTCAGAAGAGAGTGAAGTCAACTCAGGACTGAAACCCATGTTTACTTGACCCAAAGTCTAGACATACTCTTTCCCCGGCAATGACATCGTGTGCCCCCAAGGTCCCTGTGCTTCAGACTACTGGCCACCAGTCACGCTTCCTGACAGTCTCCTGCACGAGTCAAAACGCATTTGTATTTGTGAGTGATTGGCCTCTCTTTTCTTTCCAAACCCGTTCTGCCCATTTTCAATGCATTAAAGTAGTAATCAATAGACTCTCCTTAAACCTAACAAACCTAGGGGTTAGAAAAGCTTAATTGAGAGAGAGAGAGAAAGAGAGAGAGAGACAAAGAGAGAGAAGGAGAATGAGTAAAGTTCAAGAAAATGGTTTAGCAAAGAAACTGACATTATATTCAGCTATTTTAACTTCCAGGTTCATAGCCTCAGATGACCGTGCTCTGCGGCCATACAATTTTGTCCAATGTCTACATAAATGTGTATTTTCAGCTCCATGGTACTGGGACAAGGAAGTTGTTACTGGCATGCTGATCACTAAAACTCTTGAGAGGAATGTACACATCACAGTTCAAGTTACCTAAGTCTTTCCTGGGAAGAAACCTATTCTTTGAGGGAGTTTCATGGAATACTAATTCCACCGAAATCTTCACAAGTATAATTCCAAAACAGGTATATAATATGCTGGATTAAACAATATTACATGGATTTATTTACTTCTCAGAACCTTTATATGTCAATGTTTCCCGAGTGTTTTTGGATATGAAACCTTTAATTAAAGGAGAAAAATGGATATAAAGTGTATACAGTAAGTGCTCAATAAATGACACCTATTATTATTATTATTATGAGCAAACCTTCTGTTACTGAGCCTCTGAAGAGTATCTGTTTGATGGGACAATTGATCTTCAAAACACACTTTGGAAAACACTGAGTATGGTCCCTTAGGGATAGATTGGCTGTTTTATCCACTAGATACCATTTAGCATACTGCAGCATCTTTTAGACCTCCCTAGAAAAGAATAACCACTTCCAAAGACTCAAGGACTAAGAAAACTGTGGACCCATTCACAAAATCAGAGACTCAGGGAAAGAAAAATAGGAGGTAATTCTCTCATTTTAGAGGAGGAATTCTTTCTTTGGAGAAATTCCTATGATGGAAGGTGCCCCAACCACAAATTTAGACCAAGGATCAAAGAACAAATCAAAAAAGAAGATAAGAATTGCTGAAGATTTCCAAGGTGGGATATAACAAAACCAGATTTGATTGAGCCAAGATAAAATTATAGTTATTGTCTTAGGAGGTAGTAGATGGAGAATGAAAAAGTTTGAGTAAATACACCACAAACCCAAGGCCGGAAGCTGTCTATCAATGTGCCCTAGAACTTGGCCCCTCCCTATTTTCCCCAGCTTAATTTCCCTCTATTCTCCTTCATACAGGTGTGTTCCATCTAACCAACCTAAATGTCCTCCATTCATACCACACAATTTCTCATTCCTGTGTTCAGACTGTTGTCTTTTTCGGGAATGTCTATTTCCCGGCACCTCCACACCTCTACCCCTCTCCTGGCCAACCTCCGACCTCTCTTCATCCTTCAAGGCCTAGTTCAAATGACACTTCATTCAAGAAGCTTTCTTTCATCATTCTAGGTATATATAAACTCTCCAAAGTACTTAATCTCCATCTTATCTTCATTGTATTTATTTTTCTTAATTTGATAAATATTTGCAAACCTTTTATGTGCCACAGTCTCTATAGATATGTGTATTTATATACTTGTTTTATCTACCCATTATACTATTAACTTTTTGACACAGGATTTTATGTCTGATTCATAGCAAGTTCTGATTCATAGTGACTAGTACTAACGCCTTGGCTACAACTCACACTCAAAGGTGGTTTGAAGGAAGGAAGGCACACCATTTAAAAAAAATGGCTGTAGTGGATTGGAGATATAGCTATAATAGCAGCTACGATTTGCTGTATAGATGGTGTAGTGAAAGCTTCAGGAGAGAGATGGCATTCGAGAGGTGTCTCAAAATAAGGGTAGAAATTAGAAATTAAGATGGGAACAGAAATATTTCAGTTAATTGAATATGGGATTCAAAAGGAAAGCAGAAAAAGGTAAGGTTGCAAAAAATTTTAAGTCAGTTTGGGAAGATATTAAACCCCAGGCAAAATGATATGGACTGCTTTTGTAACTAAAGAGGAGTGATTAAAAGTGCTAGAAATCTTATTAATACATAAATGGGGGCAAGAGAAACCAGAATGATAAAAAGATTGGACAGAATTAAAGAATTAAGCCAGCCTCTATTTCCAACTTCCTTGTTCCTAATATTTTTTCCCCCAATTTTTATTTTTCAAGTTTTAAGTGGATGACCACGTTACCTAAGCAATAACCTAAAGAATTAAGCTTACGTAATTACGCACACTTCAGTTTGGTAAGACAATTTTTAAACATATAGCAAAATCAATCTGTCATATTTCAGGATATTTATAAATTGTGATTGTGTTATAAACTGCAAGGAGGAAGAAGCAGGAACCTTCTCTGTTCCTCCTTTCAAGGTGTCTGCTATTCCACCTCTCTGGCTAAAGTGTCATAAAAAGGTAACAACCACATCTTCCTCACCTCCTTTTCAAGGTTACTCTTTTCCCATCCTTATTTCTGTTAGACCCGCCAAGGTTCCCTACTCTATCAGTTTGCTGTCTTGAACCTTCAGGTTCAGTCTATTTATATGAGGTTAGTGCAAAAGTAATTGCGGTTTAAACGCAATTTCAAATAATTTCAAAATCCGCAATTACTTTTGCACCAACCTAATACATCCAAAAAAGTAGAGTCACCTTGACGAGAGGGACCACTGTCATAGTGTCTGCCTGCTTCCCTGGGAGCCTGGACGAGGACACAGCTGTCCTCTGAGATGCCTGTGATATCTGAGCTATGGAACTCCTCTTGCTGGAGGAGGAAAAAAAAAAAACCACACAGACCTAGAAGTTCTGCAATAGCTCCTGCTCTCACCAATTTGTCTTCCCATTCTTGGAGACTAAGGAGTCAATTAATCAGGACATTAATACAGTGTTGTCTGCCATCTTTCAGGATCAGACCTATACATAGAATAGTCTAAATGGAGCCATTTAATGAAAGGTAATCACTGACCAAAAATATCTCTCTGATACTACTTGAAATCCATTAATTAGGGACTCGTTTGAGTTATAAAACAAACGTGATCTTAGAAAGGATTAGTGAGAGGGGACCTTGCTATCAGGCTCTGTATTAGGAAAACAATCTGATTAACCTAATCCACACAAAGGAACAGGTTTGATTGGGGCGGGGGGTGAGGGAGACTAGGGGAACGGACAAAGGATAGAAAATCTGTGAGGTCATTTTGGAACATGGTGTATTTCCAAGGAGAAATTCAGTGAGGATTGGGAAGAACTAAACAACAGAATGAGGACACTAGGATTCTGAAAGGAAGCCAACTAATGAGAAAAAGTGGGAAAGAACCATAGCTCAGAGTTTGGGGAATGAGCTCCAAAGGTTGACTTTACCTTGCGCTATTGCCAAGGTCCTCATTTACCCCCAAAGGTTCAACCCAGCTCTCACTTTCTATGGGAGCGTCCAAAACGAGGTGGATGTACCGAACCTGGTGGGGAAGTGTGGCGAAACGAGGCTGGGAGAGAGAGATGGAGCACTGAAGCATACGAAGAGAAGGTTTCAAAAATGGAGCCAAAAGAGTTGGAACCCAAAACGGGATCCAGTTCATTAGAATTAGAGGTGTTTGGGGACTTTAATGTTTCCTAGCCTAAATTTTATCCAAATTGTTTATGCTGGAAATTCTGAGTATGCTTGGGTCAAAGAAATATGTGATCAGCAGCCACCATTCAGAATTCACCAAGCTCTAATAAAACTGCTTCACTTGAGCTCAAAAAATGAAAATTGCAATAAGGCAGAAATTTGTAGAAACACAAACAATGAAAGTTAGTTTCCCCGTAAACATTTCCAAAACAGATAATTACACTAATTATTTGCAAAGGTCCTTCAAGCCAAGGGCAATACATGTGTTTGGAGTGAACCACTCACCAGTAATGGTACCACTGCTCATTCCCCTCTCAAGAGATGTCCAGCCCTGGGGAGGGCTTGCCCTGACAAGGCATATCATCCCCTTTCTCCCATAGAGCCAGTGACGAGCTTTCCAAGGTATACACACCCCATCTGTCCATCTCCAGTCACCTCCTCTCAATTCAACTGCTTCTTAATCTACTGTGGGCATAACCATCTCAGTGCGTACCTCTACCCCTCTGCCTCTGTGTGTGTGTGTGTGTGTGTGTGTGTGTGTGTGTCTACTTTCTAATCCTCTTCTAGAGTGCATGACCAATCCTACCTTAGCTATTCCTATCTCACCCCCATCCCCTCATACTGAGGTGCCAGTGGCAGAGGTTCTCTGGAGGTTGACCATTTACCTCTCAACCTATCTGACCCTGCCAAATTGGGTTCACTCTTTCTAATCTCACACTATTCTAAAGAGATTTGGAGAAGTTATTTCTGGTCTCTTATTATTTACTCCGACGAAACACTGCACATTCCCCTTCTACTCCAGTGCCAGTGATATACACAGCCTCTCCACACTGTTCATGACCAAAGTTAACGAAGGTTGCCTACTCTTTTTCCCCACCTTCAGTTTCCTATTGTTTTTCCCTACCTGTATAGCTACTCTATCCAGCACTGTTAACTGTTGTTATAAAAATTGGGTAATGGCCCCAGAATTTGAAAATGATTGGCACTTTCACACTTACTAAAATAAAATCCTTGCCTCTTCTTCTGTATCAATTTTTCTAATACGGTGATGCAATCTCCCCATTCTTTAGTAACTCCCTCTTCTGCTTTACATACCGGAGTCTCCTCCTTATAGGTGGCTAAGTCCCAGCACCATCCTTTTGCAACCAACTGTAAACTCGGTTCTAGATGGCACCATTTCTTTTCAACAGATGCTAGTGTGTAGATCAGCTCTAACTTTGTTCTCTTGAATCCTCTCTCTAGCACTATGTTAGGCTAATAGCACCCTCCAGCTACATTTGCACAAGTACCTGACCTCACCAAATGTTTCCACGTTCGTTTTCCTCTTATCTAAGCCTCTCAACATCCCAGAGAGGTGCCATTATTTTTCCCATTTCATAGACGAGGAAACCAAGATTCAGCAAGGATTGGGTGACTTATTCAGAGCCAAGCAGTTACATAAATTCTAGAGTCACGACTCTAACTTCTACGTCTGACTATCTCTTTCCACGTGCACATTTCTAAGAATAAATGTAGCTGCCACGCAAGCTCCACACCTCTGGTATGAGTCTTACAGGGGATGCTGCAGGCCCCATGACAGAGATGCCTTGGTCCACCTGACTATTTTTACTCTACTTCCCACTCCTAGCGCCAAGCCTTGACACACAAACTCACCCCTCCCAACTTCCCACAGGTCCTTACTCCTTCCACGTTCACCAAGCTCTTTACTTCTGCTCTGAACGTGGTCTTGCCCCCTTCTTCGCCAATATCCACTTCAGCAGGAGAAAGGAAGCAGTCTTCCTCTCTTACCCAATGACTTACGCACTCACTGTCTGGTTCAGCGACCACAAATTCTGTGTAAGTGCAATTTATGGTTTTGGGTCCATGTTCTCTGTCCTCCCCCTCTCCTGCCCTGTTTGAAGCTATCCCTTTTAGAGTGTAAGCTCCTGGCCCAGAAGGCTCTATTGAGCAAGCTGTGGGTACCACTCAGCACAATGCCTTGCATTCAGAGGCACATAAACACTGACGATTATGATTTTTTTAAAAAAAATTACTCCTGTCCTTGATCTGAAATAATAGAAACCAGTTGCCAAAACCATTAAGAGCATTATTTACTTCAATTCAGAGTTTTTGAATAGGAATTAGCTTAAAAGAGCTGTAAAGTGGAAGACAAGGGCACATTTGTTTACATGCAGTCCCAAAGGTATAAAACGAAACACTGAGTAATTGGTTATTAGCTTCCCATCAACAACAGTCCAGCTCTACTGCCCAGCGCGGTCACCCCGGGTACGAGGACCCCAGTTACCAGCATTCCCCTTACAGCACAGAGGCGCTCAGCTATTCCAATTGCATGTGTGCTCTAGAAGAACAACAGCTGGCTGTGCACTACTGACCGGTTTATCCTTGATGGTGGGGCTCGACACACACAAGTATAGTTTCCCGTCTTCTTCTAGGCAGGCGTCTATCAAAGCTTGTACTGAGCTCTCCTCCTGGAACAGCAGAAAGGCGTAGCCTTGGGGAGAACAGAAACAAAAGGGTGGGGGAAGGAATCAGTAAATGGAACTCAAAGTACCAATGAAAATGTTAGCAATTGTTTTCCTTTGGCAAATTCTGGCTAAAGTCTGAGAACTCGAGTGGGACACAGGAGAAGTAACAGTCACTGAGAGCCTCAGGGGCCGGGCACTGTATTAGGTGCTCTGCAGACACTGTCTTGCCTCAGTCTGCGGCACGGACACACCTTGAAAACAGGCTGAATGAAAAAGGCCTGGCACAAAATACCACATACTGTATACGATTCCATGTATATGGAATGTCCAGAACAGGCAAATCTAGAGATAAAAAAAAAAAAGAGTAGATGAGTGGTTGCCTAGGGCTGGGGAATTGGAGGGAATAGACACGGGTTCTTTCGGGGATGATGAAAGTGTTCTAAAATTGGTTGTGGTGATGGTTGCATAACTCTGTGAACATCTTAAAAACCACTGAACTACACCTTTTAAATGGGTGAACTATATGGTATGTGAATTGTATCTCATCAAAAGTTGTCCAAAAAAAAAAAGAAAGAAAAAAGCTCAACAAGGCTAGTAGGTGGATGCAAAAGCAATTGTGGTTTAAAAGGTTAAAACAACAACAAAAAAAACCGCAATTACTTTTGCACCAACCTAATACTTCTGATGTTACTTCTGATACGGCTGTTTCTCCAAGGACACTCTCCTGTCTCAGGACAGAGCAAACGGTCTGTAAACATAAACACTGGCTGCAGATCTCCATGGACACAGCCAGCTTTGTTCAGTCCAATTCTGTAAGATTTTCTGAGCAACTGCTACAAGTGGGACTCCATCTATGGATTAGGAGAAAACTGAGATGAACGAAACTAGGTTCCTGCTGTCAAGAAATTTATGTGGTAGAAGAAATAGACATTTAGACAAGTAACTAGTCGCTGCAAAGCTGAGGGAGATAAATGAGGACAAAAAGAGCAATGGGAGCCAAGGCCAGCCAGGACCCTGACTTGGGAGAATCAGCAAAGACCTCACAGAGAACAACACACAGTTAAGGGGCTGACTCTGGCACTTGCTGCCACACTGGCAGGCATGAGTGGCAGCTGAGCAAAGGATCCTCATGAGCTAGTCTAAGCCTGAGTATTCATCCTCTCCACAACCCCTCCAGCTTTGCTGAGTCTCTCAGCTGTCACGTCCACTACCAGTCCTGCTAGAAACCATCACCAGTGCAGTCTTCCTCTGGTGCAGTGCATGCCAGAGAGATGTAGCTGGTGGAAAAGAATAAAAACCCCCAAATATTCAGAAGGTTCGCATACATCTAAGATGTTCATCACCTGGCATAGAAGCAAAGCCCTCTGAAGTCCTGGACAGCATGTAATAAGGGGCAGTGGATGAACAAATAATGAGGACTCTTTTTGAAATCCTTTTTCCAAACTCCTCATCTACTATACAGAGCATCCAAGTAAACAGAGTAGGGGGAAAAAAGATCAACCACTACCCAGCACACCAAGAGTGCCCACGCAACCGGCAGAGGCCAGCACGCAAGGGAAAGCACCAAGCCCACAGGAGAGGGCAGGTCGCTGCAAGAGGAGGCCACCAATGGGGTAGGACCCAGCGCTGTTTTCTGGGCTTTGCTCCCAGGCTAAATGGGTCAGAGGTTTCGGCAGGTAGCCAAGCAAGAAAAATAATACCTAACTGCAAAACTAAAAGATTAATACATCATTTCTTCATAGTCTCTCTCTTTTGGCAACAGTATCAACCGATCAACAAGCCTCAGGGAATCTACTGAAAAGTCAGTGTTTTCATTCAATGTGAGAACATTAATTCCACTTGCCAAAGAGAAAATTAGAGATGAATGGGTTAAAAGATGCAACTATCACAAAGAGAAGGTCTTAGCATGTCCTCTCCAACCTGCCTCACCAGGTGAAATCCTGGTACAACTCTTCCACAAAGGTCCTAAGGGACACACAGGATCTCTGGTTCCTGGAGAGGACCCCGTCTGTATACACCATGTACAGGCACATCAAAAAGGCCTGGGGCCGGGGCATGCTCGGCGAGCTGGGCTTCTCCGCTCCTTGCCTCTGGGAGGCCACCAGGCTGGCTGCACCTGTCCTGCCTGTCCTCTGCAATCTTCCACATCAAATCCCTCCCTGGGTTCAGCGTGGGCATCAGAGCAGAGGGAGGTATCTCCCCATAGCAGCTGACTAGCTACCACAAAAGCACACCGATTTTCACTCAGGCCTATCTCACAGTCATAAATGTCAACATTGGCAATAGAAAGAGTAAAAACAACAGGGAGTCACATGTCAAAGCATGCCACAATATTATTACTAAGAAAAATATCTACAAACAACTTATTTTCCTTTCCCAGGGAATGGCCCCATTATACTTTACCAATTTCTTCAGGATGGCTCTTTTACAACAAATCATTTCTACTCCCTGGTCAGCAAGCCGCCACGCTCAATAATGACAATATTCTTTTAGCACTGCAGATAAGGTGTGTGACTCAAGTCTAACAATTTCCTTCAATCCTACTTCCCACCTCAGGCCTTCTGACCGAAACAAAATCCACTAGAAACATCCAAAATCACTCCTGAAAACAACTTTATGGTAACTTCACCTACTAAAACACCTTCTGAAACCTCACGGTCAAGGAAACCAAGATGACAACAAAAATCAGAGAAGTAAAAAAAAAAAAAAAAAAAAATATCAGGAAGAATCCTTTAAACACATTTCCCTTTTGATCTTCAGAAATTTGAGGTCAAAGTAAATAAAGTACAAAAAGAACCCTTCAAGAATAACAAGGTCAATGTGAGATAGAAATTAAATCAATGATTTACTAAAAGGCAAATTCCACATGGTACTATGAAAAGAGTTCTGGACTAGGGGTCAGAAGGTCTGGAATTGGGCCTAAGTCCTAACATTTACTAGCTATGTGATAACAACTAACAGCTAACATTCATAAGGCATCCGCGACGCACCAGGCACTATTCTAAGTGCCTTCTATGTAGTAACTCGTTTCATCTTCACACATACCCTGTGAGGTAGGCACTATTTTAAATTGTTTTACAGTTAAAGAAATTGCACAGAGTGATTAAGACACTTGTTCAAGGTCACACAGTAAGTGGTGGAACCATGAACTTGAACATTCACAAAGTTTCTGAGCCTTGGCTCTTTTCTCTGTAAAATGAAGAAACTTAAGTATTTGTCCTGATTATCTTACAGAGATGTAGGTTGTGAGCTAATATATGTAAAGGTGCTTTGTAAACTAAAATATCACGCAACGTCAATTTTTCTCTTACTGCATTTTCAGTTACTTATGTGATATGTAAAATTAAGTAGAGTTTTGCATATGTCTCATTATAAAAATTAAAGTTAAAATTAATGATATACACTTTCTACGTTGCATCTGCAAGCATTTAATGAGTAAAGGGCAATAATCTAGATACTAAAGAAAAAACCTTAATTAAAGTTATTTGAATGGCAGGCTTAATATTACTGTAAACAAACAATAAAGTGACTGAATGTTTGCTGTTATATATCATTAGCCATTTCCACCAGGAGAGAGAACTATCAGATGTGGTATTATTTGCTGATTTTAATATATTCTTTAAATAAAAGTCTATATATCCAGCTCGTCAAACTGTCACTATGATGGTGGGTTTTGTTACTAGTTTGAAAGGAATAAAAAAACTTGGCCAAAAAATCATACACTCCCTCTGTTCTTCCTTGCCCTATGAGCCAATAAGAGATAACAGGATTATAAAGCTCCTCAAGTTTCAGAAATGCTGACGTTGTTTCCCAAGTACCTGAGGAGGGTGCGGGGGGCGTCAGAGATGTGGGAGGCCCACAACTCAGAGCAAGTCTGTGGGTAGAAATATGGGCTCTGGGGGGAGCGGTGGGAGCTCTTGCCCCTGTCACCACCACAAATCACACCTTACACCCTTGCATGCAGAATGGATGGCAGAAAATCACTTGCTTTTCCACGGGTACCAAATAGGTGGTGGGAGGAAGGATAGAACAGTAAGGGATTTTTGGAGAAGCCTGGACTGACCAATGTCCTTCTCTGGGGGAGAGAGAAACAGGAAGGTACCAGAGAGGGGGTTGCTTAATTGGGATAATTCCATTTTATTTGGCCAGGTTTCTGAAGGGAAAATTTAATTAAAAGATTTTTTTTTCCTCTTAATACCAGAGAACACATTAAGTATAACAACCTCCAAAATGTTCTTGGCTACTTTACAAAAACAAAGCTTGCTGAGCATTTAAATACATAACTTTTCATTTTATAATGTTTTACACTGATCCCTAGTACAAATAACAATCACCACCAATTTACCACAAACACCAGTTACCAACGCTTACATGTGCCAGGAACTTCACTAATAAATACTTTACATCTGTTAGCTCTTTCCGTCCTCGCCGTCATGCCATGAGGTAATTACAGTTGTTCTGACCATTTTACAGATGAAGAAACTGAAACTCCAAGAGGTTTAGTGACATCTCAGATTAAAATGTAGAGGTTAAATTTGGGATTAAAATTTAGGTCAGCTTCCATAGCCCTCATTCTTTAGCCATTAACTCCTGCCTCACCTAAAAATGGTGAGATAAAAATTTCAGTATCACTAGCAAATAAGGACTTTCCACAAAAGTGACAATAAATGAAAATAAACAATAAGTGTTTTAATGGCAGGAAGTGGTCACCTGTGCTTCACTCCTAAAATTTAAGGCCTATGTAAATATGTTTGCTCTGAAGCCCACAAAAACTGTATTAAGAAGAGTTGAAATGATGAATTTCAAAATAATCAGGAGAAGCTTAGATTTAGCTTTATTTAGGTCAATCAAATTTTCTTATTTAGTAGAGACGCTTATTGGTTTCCAATGTATTTTTAAATTGTACATTTAGAATGAAGGCTCTTGAGGGAGTTAAAGAGATTCTACTAAATTAAACAAGATTTTAATAAAACGAGTATCATTGCCACAGGACGAATCGACGTGAGCAAGAATTGTCAGTGTATCCTAAAACCACTGTGTGAATGTGGGGAGGGGATACCAAATCCTCACACAGCCTTAAAGCAGCACCTCCTAGATCAGTATGTGAAAGGGAGAAGGAGGTACCTTTCCAGTGGAGGGATCTGGCAGATAACACCTTAACCAAATGCTCAAACGTGACAGCAGCACCAACGGGGCAAACTGACATCACTGTCATGTCCATCACACACTGCAGCCCTCTTGGTGCAGCATCTTGGCGGTCGTCCTGGTAACAGTTTCATCTGCATCTCATTAGAGGAAGTAATCAGATAACTCCAAATTAAGTGATATTCTATAAAACATCTGGCATGGACTCTTCAAATGAGACAAAGGACAAAGAGCCTAGGAAACGGTCTAAATTAAAGGAGAGTAAAGAGACATGACAAGTAAATGTAAAACTAGACTTTGGATCCTGGATTAAAGAAAAACACTTTAAAAAACATTACTGGGACAATCTGGGTATTTCTTGTTCTCAGGAGACATACGCTACAGCATTTAGGAGTGAGGGGTCTTTTTTTTTTTACCCCTTCTTCCGCCTCCCTTCTCCCCTCTCCTCCACTAGAAGTGAGGGTCTTGCTGTCTACAATTTACTCTCAAATGATTCATAAAAAAATATACATGTATTAATACATATACACAGACCAACAGAAAAAAGAGAGAGAAAACAAATGTAGGAAAATGCTAACAACTGGTGAGTCATTTGTACTATTCTTACAACTTTTTTGGTAGGTTTGAAAATTTTCAAAATGAAAATTTGTGGAAAAAATTAAAAACCACAAGATCTTTCTCAAGAAGAGGGTAATACACACTCTCATTCTCTAAAGAGGTGTGGGGTCTTTTGAAAGACCCACAGTTTTTAAAACCAACAAATGCTCTTACTGATTTATATGTTTCAATATCAACTTCAATGGGAAAATAATTCCAGCTTATAGCGTTGTGCCCTGAACTGCTGCTGCCTTCAGAAAACGGTGGCTGACCAAACAATGGCTGGTTTCTGGTCCCAGAAAGAAGGATCCACGGTTTGAACACAGAGACAGATGTTTTCTTAGAATCCAGGCTCCCTGATTTCCTATGACCTTCCTAGAGAGAACTGAAGGGCACCTCTCCAGCCAGAGCTGCCTGAGTTCAGACTGTTTTTGGCACGGAAAGTCTGTTTCAAGCGTTCTCTCTGACCTTGGAGTTGAGGTCAGAGGACTTACCTGGTTTACCTCAGGAGTCTTTTTCTTTGGATTCAATTCAATAGAACCAAAAATATTTAGGAGGTACAAGGCATGATATTAGGCACTGAAGCTACAAAGATGAATAAAGCAAGGAAGAACCCGGCCCTGGAAAACCTCAACCTGTAAATAAATAAGAAACAACATCGAAAGTGCTAGGCTGGGAGTATATGCTACAGAACACTGGTGAGAGACAAATGGAGCAGAGGTGTCCAAAGATCAGGGAAAGCCACAGAGCAAAGGCCGTATCTGAGCTGGAGGAGAATTAAGGAAGTAAGGAAGTATTTTCCAGGAAGTAAGGGTACTCCAAGGTCAGGAAAGAGCTCAGGCCATGGCATGGAAGGATCAAAGGGCCGGTACATTTGGAAAACAGTGAGTAGTGTTTATTGGAGTATAGGATTGAAGGCGGTGGGTGGGAGGAGATGAAACCGCTCACCAATGCCCCCTGCCTGAAGAACACTGCAGGTCTCTGAACTGGATTCCTTATTTATTTTCCTCTTGGATGAGAACATCAGATCTCCAAGATTTACTGCACACTACTATGTGCCCTAGGAACTGCAGGGGAATACTGACCCGAGCAAGTCCTTGTTCTCAAGGAATGTGCAAGAAGAATAAGTACATAGAGAACTCTAATCTAGGTACAATACATTAAGGATCCTAAAAAGTATTTTTTAAAATGCATTTTTAAAAGGGGAACTTCATAGAAAGAAGATAGTTTTTTTTTTCTAGTGAACACATGGATAGAAAAATCAGGGAAGACTTTCTGTAGGTGGTGGCACAAGAGCCAGACCTTAATGGTATGATATAGGTGAAAAAATGGTGACATTTCAAGTAAGCTATAGAGATGGCTCTGCAGGTACAGCCCAAGTCCACGGATTCCTAAACATTCCAGTTGGATTCAGAAATGAACATATTTCTTTGACTACATTTACTACATAGGGCTGAGGTTCAAACATTTTGGTTCTAGCCTGTTTTGTGTTTTCTATCACACTAGTAACTATTTCTTTGTGGGCTTGTTGCTTGGCAGGCAGGAGTGAGGGAAGGTAGGAATGGACAAGAAAACAAGTCGGATGGGGAGAACCCCCTCAGAGTTGAAAACTGGCCATCTACTTCCTGGGTTCTAAGTTAAGTCCGGCAGTCCAGGGCAGTGACCGGTGGCATTCGGATGTAAAGTCTGCTCTTTTTACATAACCACACATTCCTTATATAAAGAGGTCCTTGTGAAATCTGCCAATCTGTCAGTTCTGGTCACAGTCAGTTCCAACAAGCACCTGACCAAGAAAACTGAGACCAGATTATGGGTGTGGGAGGGAACTGGTCAAACTAGTCGGGCAGTTTTATTATTACCAAGCACGACATTTTCATCAGGGAGAAAAGACACTAATATTATTTAGCACATACTAAGCCTCAGTACTGTGTTGGTGGATATGTGCACGGTCTCACGTAATCCTCTATTAACTCAGATGAGTAAACTGAGGTTCAGAGATTAAACAATTTGCTCAATGTCATATTGGTTATAGCTGCTGGTGCCCACATCTGAGTCCACAAATACCTAGTTCTTGCCTCACTGCTTGTTCTCTCTCATTCAGCATCAGACAACTGGCAAATTCTGCACTTTAACCTAGTAGATGCTTCCCTACAGATGCCACTTTAGTCTGGCCTTGCTTGTATATCGCCTGAAGCTTGACAATCGAATTTCTCCTTGCCCTTGCACTTTAATTCTCCTAATGAGTTCTTAGTGCTGCTGTCGACGGCTCTGCTCGGTGCTACCATTCTGCTCGGTGCTACCATTTCCTCTCCTCAAGACCAAGGCTGTCCATTCTATTTCGAAAGACAATTCAAGCCAGCGCTCCCAGCTTTCCAAATTTTTCACCAGATTCCCTCAGGCAGCTTTCCACTTCAAACTCTTTCAACGGACATATCCTCTGTTGGTCTCACTTGCTCATATCCTTTGCCCGATCCAATTCCTGTCAGCAAGTCCTGTCCCAAGCTACACCCTCTTCTGAAACATTCTCTCTGCCTCTCAGCCGGCCAAATTCGCACCTTCCCATTTTACTTCCTGAAATCTATTCTCTTCCAAAGAAAGTGCTCATCAGGGCTGCTTTGGGCTTGTCCTCCTTTCCAGCACCTCTGCCTGGGCACAGCGCAATGAATCCTGCTGGGACAGATGACAAGAAGTCGCTGCTTTTTATGCGGCTGCTCGGGCTGTCCCGTGGCCTGAGCCTTCCTACCGCCTACTCCTTTCTATACAGTCCCTCGAACTATCCATGCTTTGAAATCAAAGACTAACTCTTACGGTTCATCTTCAATACAGTGCAGATGAGGCCAGTGTTTAATAAAACAATCGAAGTTGAGGGTGTGCTAAGCTTTTAAAAGCAACAATAGGATGCTACTCCATCTGTCAAAACAGGACAAAAAAAAAAACCCACTCTTGCTGCCCTGCAGTGCAGTGGCCATGTTTTTACAAATAAGTCCTTAATGAGAATGAAAATTTCAATTGATTAAATAGTAAAATATAGGATTCACCAAAGAGTATGTGTACTATAACCCTGCGTTTAAAGGGTGGTGGAGGGGGCAAAGTATGACTCAAAAGCTTACAAACTGCAAAAGGTTAAATACAGGCTAAAATCCCTCAGCTTCTCAACTTGACCGGTTTATGTAACTCAAAAGGTGGAAAAAACTTGGAATCTGGGCCTAAGACAACACTGACTTATTTCCATTCAAGTTATGTTACAAGAGAAAAAAAATGTGAAGTTTGAAAACTTTCCTTTCCAAAGCCAGATTTAGACAAACTGAAGCAAAGAGAAGTCGAAGTCATGAGTCCAGCTACTGCAGCTTCACAATGACCTATTTTTGTCCATTTCAAGTAGAGACTTCTTTCCTGTTCTTCAAACGGTATCTCCTTAGCTTGTTGGCTCAGAGTCGATCTGAATCCCATGAGGCCTGACTCATGCCAGGTTCACAGACCATGTTGGTATTGTATAAACTTCCACAACGGCATGACTCTGGTCACAAGGCCCAGCAGGCAAGCCAGCCTGCCAGTGCAGCGGAAATACATGACCAGCAGCAGAAACAGCCACGCCAAGGGACACGCCTTACTAGAGGTGGGTGGGGATCATCAGAGCAGAAGGCATGGGTCACTCCTGCACAACTGTGCACGCCGGTTCCTGTTCCCGTTCACCTGGGCCCCTGGACTGCAGAGCTGAAGCTGGCTGCCCAAGTGGAAGGAGGACAGCAGCCTTGTCCAGTCCACTGCCAGCACCGCCGACTTCTGAATAGAGTGTCAGAGCCACGTGGCCAGTCTCCTGTCCAACATCTGCAGCTGGCTGCCTTCCTTGCCTTTGCCCTGGAGGTCTCTGCCAACAGTGGTACTGCAGCTGTGCTTTCTGCCCAGGAGACGCCAGCTCCTCTCCCTGCTCCCAGCCTCACTACAAGAGGTGAGATTATTGGCAGTGTCAGGAGCAGCTGCGTAGTACGGAACCATGGGGAGAAGGCTCAGGATGGGTAGACACTTTTTTGTACCTCTAGTGACAGCAACTTTGGCTATGGGCTGTTCTCCCAGGAGGCAATGAAGGAGGCTATGCTATCTATCGTCATAGGAGCTTGTCACGCCCAACGTAATCTTCCCAGCTGCCACAGTCAAGGAAGCAGAACTAAGCTGCTTTTGTTTGTTTGTTTGTTTGTTTTTTAAGCAGTCAGGGATTCTAAGGCCACGCTCACTCAGATGGCCTATGTCACAGCCAGGTGTTAAAAAATGAACTGGGTCAATCAGATTCCCTCTCTCTGGAATTCAGCTAGAAATATGAAAACCATTTGCCCACTGGAAGCACAAACAGAGAGGAGCACACATGCAGAGGAGAGCTGAGTCATGATAATGGTGGAACATTACAATAAGGAATTAATAGCTCCCACTGTTCGGCTCCCTGGCACCTGCCGTCCATAGCACAGCTCCATGACATCTGGTTCTGTCACAGCTCCTATTTTGGGGCTTTCCTTGTCACTCATAACTACAACCCCAATATGAGGTAGCACAAGATAACCTCTTATCCTTGTAGTCAAAAAAATCAACTATAAAGCAGTACACTCATATCCAGAAATGGTGTGGCATCACCCAAGAGGCACCCATGGTTAAGCTACAGCTAAAGGATAGCTCAGACCTACAACCTCATCCTAAACCAGCTCTTGGAAATACCCCAGCTGTGTGAGTATGAGTAACAGAATAGAAGAATTCAGGAAAAAGCCAAGGACCGCTTTCATTTTTAAATATCTGTGAAAGTGTACCATGGGTCATATAGTCTAAGATGCTAATTTTTATATAGCATACAGCCTTGCAAATAACAGCATAATTTATCAGATCATGTAGTTTAAGCCTCCCCTCCTTTCCCACAAATGATACATACTGGCACAACAAATAAAAACTACTTCCTTTATAACTCACCAGACAAACTACTATAATAGCTGTGTGCTTTTTAGGAAAAGACACTTCACGTCTTTGAGTCTCAGTTTAAATTGTGCCACAATGAGATAACCTTTAAGGAACTAAAATTTGATGGACTTTACTCTCTGAGCAAGTAAGGAACTCATCATTTGCAGAGATAAAATTTCTTCATTTAACAAGTATCTGAGGGCCAGCCTTTGAGGCAGGTATGTAGGGGACTGGGTACCGAGCAGTGAATAAAACATAAAAAAGTCCTACTCTTATTAAAACTTACATTCCGATCTGGAAAATAAACATAAAAACATGTCATTTTTTCAGGTCATGAAAAACACTGAAGAAAAATAAAATGATGGTAAGAGGCATAGAGAGTGAGAAGATAGAGGGGTGGCTATTTCAGATAAGGAAATTAGGAAAAAGGAAGTGCTAAGGCCCTGAGAAGACTTAGCTGACCTCAAGGAATAGCCAAGAACTCAGTGTGGCCAGAGCGGGTAAGGGAAAGAAGGATGGTTGATGTCAAAGAACACCCAAGATTCAACGGATGAGACCCGAGAGGAAAAACTTTAAACACGTCAGGCGCAAGAGTCATGCTAATGAGGTGTCTGGCTTCCGCAGGGGTCCATTATTTTCCAAACACACAGGCAAAACGATAAGTCCACAACTGCAATGTACCATTTATTTGGGTTGGAACTAAGCAAAATATGTGCTGCAGCTGTCCAAATTAGCATAAACGTCATAATGAAAACTGTTTTGGGAAGCCACATGATCGCAAACCCGGAATCATTAAGATTTTCATTTCTTTTAACTCTGGTTAAGCTCCTGCAAATTTATCCTAAAGAAAGTAATATGAAAGAAAAATCATATACAAGGATATATTAACAGAAGCATTATTTATAATAGCCTAAATGACCACTAAGTAAGTAAATCATGGTTCAACAAAGTTAGGTCGTTTTTTTAAAAATATGAAAATTATGTAGAAACATGGAAGGAGAATAGAAAATTGTGTCTCTGCTATTATTACATCCCCACAAAAAATTATATGAATAAGGACTGGAAGGAAACAGAAAAATGATAGTGGTTGGTTTTGTAGGGGAGGCAGGATTCTTCTTATTATTTATAAAACAACACTTGATCAATGCAAACCAGATTGCTTGGTTCTGGTTTTTCTACTTCATTACAACATTAAGGCCTAGAATTAGGCTAAGAATCGAAATAACAGTGATCACGTGCTTGACTTCCTTTAGCCTCCACAACCAGACACACTCCCAAGTCCTTCATTCACCCACATCTCCACTGCCATGTTCTCTTCTTCCTTCCGGTTCCTAACAAAATGTACTTGTTAACGGTTTTTCCTTTTCTTCTATAAAGATGACTCTAAATGGATGTGATCTCCAGCCACTCTCTTTCCCCAAAGTCCCTAAGCCACAATTCCAACTGCCTAATAGGAATTTCCTCTCAGATAAGAGATGAGGACATACAAAATTCCCATGTCTTTAATCAAATTGTCACTACACCAAACTGGTGTTCTCTCTATTGACTCCCCTGCATTCAGCAGTGCCATGATTCTCCCATTCAGTGGAAGGAATTTTAGCACAATCCTGCCATTAAATCTACCACCATCATCATCTACTCTGTCACTACGAACCACTGGTCCTTTTCTCTCCTCGTTGTAGTAATATCTCAATGCTTATATCTTCCTGGTCCTTATTACTTCTTATGAGCTTGATTACAGAAAACTCTTAAATGGTTTTACTGACCCTGCATAAAAAATCCAAAACCAAACAGAAAAACCCAACCTGTTCCTTACTTAAACAAACAAATAAAAAGCCTTCCATGATATTTGGGCATGAAAGTAATATATGTGTATTTTCTCATCGAGTCCTCATAACAACCAAGAAGTAGACACTGTTACCATTTCCATTTTGTAGATTAAAAAAGAGATTAATGACGCTTAATAATCAGCCCAACAATACTTGTGGTAGCAAGGAGTGGCACAGGAATTCAACCCAGGCAGCGACTCCAGAGCCTGTATCTTGATCACTGGTTACCTGGCCCAAGTTCTAGGCCTGGCAGTGAGGCTAATACACCTTAATGAAAGCCTACCTTGAGCGTGCCTACCTCTGGGCCATTCTTACACCCGAATGAGAACAGTATGAGCGCAGTATTTAAGAAACTTGGGCTCTGAGCTCAGCCTGTTCAAGCTCAAATCTCAGTTCTATCATTTAACACACGACCATGGACAAATTACCCTCCTCTAAACCTGCTTCTTCCTCTATAAAATGGGGAGCATAAGGGTGCCTACTTGTGGAGCTGGAAAGATTAAATGAGATTAAGCATAGAAAATAGTTGTTCCCTCGATCAAAATAAGCCCTCAGTAAATGTTAGCCATCCTAACTACCAGAATTCCAGGCCCCTGCAATTTCTGCCATTCTTTTCCTGCCTAGCTGTTAAGACCACGGCCCACAGTAATCTGTTGTAGGCAACACTCCTCTGGCTGCCTAGAATATTTCACTCACTTGTCATTAACCATAAATTAATCTGTATTTGAATAAAAAATAAGCATCATTCATAATACCTACTGTAAGCAGGGATTGTTTTAAACACACCACACAGATTTACTCATTTGAATCCTCATCACAACTTTAGGAAGCAGGTACTATTATTATCCCTCTTTTGCAGGTGACGAAAATAAGGTACAGGATGGCTAAACAGCATGCCTCAGGTCATACACCTCATAGGTGGGGGAGCCCAGCAATTCTATTTCCAGAACCCGTGCTCTTCACCATTACCTAGTGTTTCACATCTGTGTTTCCATGTCTCCACTGGAAAACCGCAGCCTTCTCAACAACAAGAACGATGTCTTCTCTAGATCCCCCCACAGTCCAAACATAGCCTCTTCCACAGACTGATGTGCCAACAAATATTAGACAGTGACATTCCTCATGCTGCATGATCATTTGCACTAGGACCTAAGCTCTCTGTTTACATTTATTCTGTTCTCTTGCCATCCCTTTTCAAAAAACATCTTCAGATTACCTGCATCCAAGCTATTATAAACGTAATGATGTTGATTTATATTCTGTATGAATGGGAGCTTTGGTTCATGCCCTAAAATTTGGGAGACGCTCTGTTTCAGGACTCATAATTTCAATGCTACTATTTCAGAACTAAAATGCATGAGAATGCAATCTTAGGAAACTGTTCCTCAATATGTGGATTAGAGTTGGATTCTTTTCATCATCAAGAATTAATGCAGAAAACACAAAGCGAGATTGCTTCAATTTTATCCATAGCTATTTGAAAGTATTTTAAACTAATATTTCTAGTTGACCCAATTACATTCTCCCTCCACCCCAAAGACAAGCACCACACAAATGCCTTCACATCTACTCTCTCTGTGGGACTAGATCACTTTAGGGAAGGGGAAAAAAAAATCCTACTTCTTCAAGGCTCTTTCTTCTGCATCACTTTCTCTTCCCTCATTAAGATTCCAACCACACTTCCTTCACTTCTTCAAAGGGACTCGAGCCCTTTTCATACTCAGTACTTCCCACATGGTACTCCTCTGCTTGGAACTTGCTTCCCTACATTTTCTAGCTAACTCTTCAATTTTCAGGTCTGCTTACCCTGTTTCCACGAAAATAAGACCTAGCCGGACAATCAGCTCTAATGCATCTTTTGGAGCAAAAATTAAATAAGACCTGGTATATTATATTGTATTGTATATTATAATTACATTACATTACATTGTATTATATATTATAGCTAGTCTTATATTTTAGTAAAATAAGACCAGGTCTTATATTAATTTTTGCTCCGAAAGACACATTAGAGCTAATTGTCTGGCTAGGTCTTATTTTTGGGGAAACACGGTAACTACTGTTTTCTCAGAGAAGCTCTTCCCATATCCCCAATCTAAACTGATACCTCCTTTTTAAACTCGCTCGCTACACTCTACATTTTTCCTTTAGAGAACTATCACAGTTTGCAACTGTGTTTATTCCGTGACCATTTGACTATTTTCTTATCTCCCCCACAGGACCATAAGCTCATGAGGGCTGAGAACAAATCATGAAGACACACAATCTGACTTCCATGTCTTCCTATGCCTTCTATGTTCTCAGTGGTATTCTGGAGAACACCAAGCAAGTACCTGCTTATGGCCCACACACAGACTGATCCAGAGGTTTCTGCATACCCCTGAATGGTTGGTCAAATGCCTCAGTGGCCCTTATGCTGGAGAGAGCCCCAGTCTCCATCACCTCCCACTCTGTTGATATAATAACACTTAAGGGGACAGCTGATGTGCCTGCCACTGTTTCTCTACGTGGATTTTAAGCCCTCCTTTGAAATGCTGATGGTTTTACAAACCCTATACCACATCTGTATAGGTAAACCTGATACATGAATGAATGATTCTGCTTATTTTATTAGGGTACACTTTCTGAGAAAAAGGTCAAAGGGCTCAATACTGGATGGTTCATGTTTTCCTCTCTACTTACACGGAAGCCTAAAATGTACGGTCAAAAAAACTGTACCTAATGGTCAACCTGAGGTGACCTAAAGAAAAGTACAATCAGAAAGAGGGGGGATACCAAGAAAGCACAAACTGGAATTAAAACCTAAGGATTGTAAGGAAAAGTATAAACAGCACAAGGGGGCATTAGTAAGAAGGCACAAAATAGTTTAGGGTGAACTACTTAGATGTTCCCAACATTCAAAGCAGTGGGCACAGATTCTCAAAGTTAACTTCAATCTTGGAATACCACCAAATTTCTTTAGGTCCTCCCCAAATAGGTCAACCTTCAGACTTTAGCTAAGAGCAAAACACAACAGGAGTCAATAGCATAATAATTATTTCTCCCCCTTGACCCCAATCACCAGAAAGGCAATCTGCTCTCTGAGGACACAAGCCTGAGGACCACATTCAGGAGATCCAGATTCTCTTCTTGGCCTGGCTCTCAGTGGTTCACCTCAGCACTTAACCTCGGCGCCAAATAAAGGCAGCAGCTCTAATGTCCTACAGTTCTATATGGTGATGCTGTTACATAGGAGTGGTACCAAAAACCATGGCGTTTACAGGGCTGCTAAACTCTGTACTGCTCAGACCAACCCCAATATCCTCTCTCCAATTTTCAGTAACAAATTTCAGTAGGAAATTGTAAATGGGATATGTATACAGAATAGGCAGACAAGAGAAATGGTGGTCCAGAAACCATAAGGCATAAGATATGACTAAGAGAAGTGAAAATACTTAGCTCGGAAAAGGGAAGACTTAAAGAGAATCTGATAGTCCTTTAAGTACCACCAGATAAATGTCACAATGATGACTTATTCTGTTCTACTTTAAAGGCCACAATTGACCAATGGGTAAAGACCGCAGGGAAGCATATGACTCCATAGAAGAACAAAATTTAATAATTAGCTAGGTCTGCAAATATACAGACTTCCTCTGGAACAAACTGCTTCCTTCATCACTGGATGCCACAGAAGCTAAATGAGCAATTCTCTGGGCTGTTTTAGAGCAGGAGTCAACAGACTTTCAGCAAAGAGATTTGAGGGCCACATATAGTCTCTGTTATATAATACATATTCTGCTTTGTGTGTGTGTGTTTACAATCCTTAAAAATATAAATATCATCCTTAGCTTGTAGGCCACACAAAAACATGTAGTTTGCTGATCCCTGTTCTGGAGGAATGCTGTCCAACAGATATATGCATCACATCTATAATTTTAAAATTTCCAATATCTAAATTTAAAAAGGTAAAAAGAAACAGGTGAGATTCATTTTCGTATATTTTATTTAATCCAATATATCTAAAAATTATCATTTTAACATGTAAACTAAATTACTGAGCTCTTTTACCATTTTTAAAACCAAATCTTTGAAATCCAGTGTGTATTTTACACTTGTAGCATATCTCAATTTGAATTAGTCACATTTCAAGTGCTCACTGGCTACATGTGACTAGTGGCTATGATATTGGACAAAGCAGTTTCAGAGAAACTTGTGTGTTCCATTGAGAAACAGAAGAGGCCAATCAATAGTTCATTCTAATGGTTCAAATCAATGACGAGAAAATGGAATAGTCAATAAGTGACTGTTGGGACAATAAATAAATATAGAAAAATAAAGCTGAATCCTTTCTTGTGCCTTACTCCATTATAAATTCCGGACAGAAATGAGATGTCAATGTAAAAAGGTAAAATAAATTCAAATGGCCAGTAAAGAGGGAAAAAAATGCCAAAAAAGATGCTATTTTAATAATCAGATTCTCAAAGATTGAAAAAGAGCCATATTCCCAGACCCTTAATAAAACTGAGTTTTGTAAATCAGGTGCTATTAGTGGGAACATAAAATATGAATGACTTTTCTTAAGGGCAGCTTGACAATATTTATAAACATGTACCTCAGACTTCTGGAAATTCACGCTAAGTGGTAATTATTCTATTAAAAGAGCAAAAAGATGAAGGCATAAGAATATTCACTGAAGCATCATCCATGAGAGAAAACTGGAGGCAAATTAAGTTTCCATCATCAGAATCAAAAAGCATTATTTTTTTTTCAACTGGCTTTCTTAAAAATATCTTTTATACCTGTCATTTTACAGAGTCTGTTACATGAACCACATTGTGGTGACCCATTCTCTCACTGAAATATCACTGTCTTGATTCACATGTGCAACAAGTACTTTTTGGAACATCTTTTTATACATATGACTTTACAGAGTGTATTACCTGCAGCAGAGTGGGTGAACTCATTCCTTCACTGAAATGACACTACTCTGATTCAATGAATTATTAGCATTCTTAAAAATATGTTTTAAACACATGCCTTTACGTAGTGTCGTAGGCATCACAAAGTGGTAAACATACTCCTTTGTGGAAATAAATCAGCATGATGATTTTTATCTTTTCTGGTTAATATAAAACTTGATTTTTATTTTTATTTATTTATTTTTATTTTTATTGTTTTTAAAGAGGGCCCAGCTCACAGTGGCCCATGCAGGGATCGAACCGGCAACCTTGGTGTTATTAACAACACACTCTAACCAACTGAGCTAACCGGCCACCCCTAAAACTTGATTTTTAACTTTAAGAATTTTTGGAGAGAATTAACAGAAGAATGTTAAAAGCAACCAAACAGCCCTCTATTTAGTGACTTATTTTCATAGGCTACAAAGAGAGTGGGGAGAAGCACAGGCAACAAAGAAACCTAAGAAACCACACATCAAAGGAAGTCATTGCCTTCCCTAGGTTAAGCTACAATTTGATTCCTGTAAAAGGCACCGGAAGGACGAGTATTTTGACTCCGTCTTCTAGTGGTGAGTGATGTTACACAATAATACATATCAAAAAACAATTCCTTAGAGATGAAAGACATCCTTGAAACACATCTACAGAACACATCTACAAGAAGAAAACTTCCTCTTTAACCCGAAAACACTCTTCTATATAAATCTAGGAACAGACCCAGGATTATTCTCACCAGAAAAAAAATCCCTAGATTCTGCTGAAGTGACAAACTATAAACAAAGTAATATATTTTCATGCCTTCATAAATAATCAAAAAACCTACCAAAAATAAGGGAAGCAAGGTCATATGAAGAGTTCTTTGCTAGTTTGCTCTCCACCCATCACCATGCTTAAAATACAGAGATGGATAAAGGTAATTTCACGTAATATAATTCTTCAGTCACTAGGTTTTCCACGTTTGGGGTTTATAAGATCTATAATACCACAGGGTTATGGGATACAAATAAAATTTGACTCTAATGTTTTCCTCTCCTATCGCTGACATTCCTCAAAACCCTTTCTCTGACATAATGAAAAGTTAGCACAAGGCTCATTCACAGGATCTCACTGTCAGTAAAATAGATGCCATGAAACAATCAGTGTGCTTCTGGGGGAATAGTCTCCAAGTAGAAACAGTAAGGCACAAAAAAGGTGATCAATGTTAAAACGTTTTTTTTAATTGGGGAAAAAAGTCAACAGCTATTTCAAGAGTTAAAAGGCTGCCTTTTATTGAATTATTGTACTAGCTCTCCAAAAGGCAGGCAGTGGAAACATTTTAAGTGCAGATAGTGGAGACATTTAAAGTGCATTACCTTTAGGAGGAAAATAAGACTTGCTTTCAGCTTTGTGAGGCCAGTCTACAACGAGAGGTCCAAACCTGCGAAAGCTGGCTGTGATCTCATCTACAAAACAAAAAAGAAATCTTAGCAAAAGGGAAAAAAAATATTGCAAATGGAATAGCATAAAACATATCTTTTTATACAAAATATGTTTTGAGAGCTATTTTCTAAAGCATTTTTACAGAAGGTAAACTTATTGAGTGAAATACCATTGTTTGGGAGGTACATTTGGTTATTCACTTTCAACTGTGTAGAATGTGTTTCTAACTATAATTCATTTCCCTTCACTGCCAATAAACTTGATATAAAGAATATGGAAGAAAAGAAATCTAACATTAGCTAAGGTCAAGTAAAAAGGAAATTTTAAAAATAGGACAGGTCTCTGTTTTTCAGAAAAAGGCAGAAGTACACAAAATATTCAAAAATATACTTTTCTTGTGTGAAATAATCTCTAAAATCTCTTATTTACCATAGATTACTATTATTCATCTCTAAGATTATTTTAGAAATAGATATTCTTTTAGTTAGGAGTAGGGGAAATAAGGAGATAATTCTACTTGGTGGTAAGAAAAAGTTAAAAGCTTCTTTCTCCCATACCACATATCCTATAAAGAAAATATTTCAAAAGTTGTAGCTCACTAAGTTTATCTTTTCCTTCTGACTTTTGACTCAAAGCAGGTTATAATGTGGCTCCTACCCAGGCTTAAATTGCCACTCTCTCAGCCATGATCAAAACTTTGTCTTACAAATAGTTCAGGGGCGGAGGGATGGTAGAAGAGGGGAAAGGGGGTCAAATATGGAAGGAGAACTGACTTTGGGTGGTGAACACACAATGTGATACATAGATAATGTATTACAGAATTGTACACTTGAAACCTATATAATTTTACTATCTATCGTCACCCTAATAAATTTTAATTAAAAAATAAATAAAACTTTAAAACAAAACAAAACAAAATTTGTCTTAAAGAAAAAATCCAATCAATAGATGAAATTAACACTAGCGCAAGAATAGTTTGGAGGAAAATGAGTTTCCAGCTGTGTACAATTTTAAAGCAGTTAGTCTAGAATAAAACTATTTTTAGAGATTGTTTTTCTCTTATCGTGAAAAAAGAAAATCATGATAAATTAGAGAAATGTCATAGCTAGAATTATGCTGGCAAAACAATTCTGTTTTAACAATATTTTTATAGCAGATCCAAGGCCTACTAGAACTGGAGTTGTTTTTTCTCCTTATGCTAAATTAACTCTGTCACATTTTTGTTTCATTTGTCCATTCAAGAAATATTTATTGACAACCGACTATGTGCTGACTTTAGGCATAAAAGAAAAACTTACTTTTGGATTGGTAGTATCTCAAAAATGTTATTAAGAAAATTTATAATTAGTTTTCATTCCTTTAAAGACACGAGGGGGCTCTTCATTTAACAGGTACCTGTTTTAAAATATGAGATGGTATGGTCTGATAGACATGAGCAAAAGCTCTGGAATCAGACTAATTTTGAGTTCCAACTGCACCATTAGCTACATAAAATGGGACGAATTCTTTCTCTCTGATCCTCAGTTTCTGCATCTATAAAATGGAGTAGGATGTGCCTTATAGGACAGCTGTGGAAATTGAAGGAGATATGGTCATGTAAAGTGCTTAGCACAATAATGGGCTTATAGTAAGAGTTCCATAAATATTAGCTCTCATTATTATTTTAAAGTGTATCCCCAAATGAATAATTAGGAAATGGGAAGCTGTTGGGAGACTGCTGTGTATAAACATGTATAAACAAAGGACCTGCAGAATACAGTCTATTACTGATCCATCTTTCGAATATTTTCATCTCCTGCACACTAAGACCTGACATGTCCTCAAGCTGCTTTGGAGAGGAGCGGCAGGGTCAGATCACACAAAGCACAGACCTGACCTTTATAAAGTCATTCATGAACGCATAGTACCTTCATCGATATCAGGAGGAAGACCTCCGACAAACACCTTTCTAGAGTAGCGTTCTACTCGTTCCCCGTTTTGACAGCGAGTGGGAGAACTTAAGCCAGATGACAAGGGCTGGTCCCCGTGACTGTCGTCCAGGAAGGCATCTTCAAAGGGAAAGAGAGAAGACCGACCTGAAACAAATGTGGGAGTTTCTACAGTTAAAATTATTTTCCTGGACAACAAATGCTTTATTAGGAGCCAAAGCACAGAGTAAAGCATACCAAAAAAAAAAAAAAACCACGAATCCTGAGCTGGGACTTTTTCCATAGAATAAGCAGATTACCAGGTCTACACAAGTTTATAGCATCATTTTTGTGTAAAGGTATGCAAGCACAGATTGATACTAAGGAAGAAGCCTCAAAAATTGCAGCTGTTTGTGGAGAAAAAGGAACCCTCATACACTGTTGGTGGAAATGCAGACTGGTGCAGCTGCTATGGAAGGCAGTGTGGAGGTTCCTCAAAAAAATTACAAATAGAATTACCATATGACCCAGCAATTCTCCTCCTGGGTATCTACCCAAAAAATCTGAAAACATTTATATATAAAGACACGTGTGCTCCAATGTTCATTGCAGCTTTGTTTACAGTGGCCAAGACATGGAAACAACCAAAATGTCCTTCGATAGATGAATGGATAAAGAAGTTGTGGTATATGTACACAATGGAATACTATCCAGCGGTAAGAAAAGATGAAATAGGACCATTTGTGACAACATGGATGGATCTTGAGAGTATGATGCTAAGCGAAATAAGTCAGACAGAAAAAGCAGAGAACCATATGATTTCACTGATATGTGGTATATAAACCAAAAACAACAAAAGAGCAAGACAAACAAATGAGAAACAAAAACTCACCGACACAGACAATAGTTTAGTGGGAGGGTAAAGGGGATCAAATATATGGTGATGGAAGGAGAACTGACTCTGGGTGGTGAACACACAATGGGATTTATAGATGATGTAATACAGAATTGTACACCTGAAATCTATGTAATTTTACTAACAATTGTCACCCCAATAAACTTTAAAAAAAAATTGCAGCTGTTTTCACTGCTAAAAAAAAAAAAGAAAATCACTACATTTTACTCATACAGTCCTCACAATTACTGCTAAGAGTATTCAGCAGTCGTTTATCCTTCCCCCAGGCATATCTTAAAATAAATGGGAAAGTAATCTTTATTCACAGATTTTTATTTGCTCTTTATGGGACCTCAAAGGTTTGGTTCTAAAGATGGGCCCTGAGAGCCAAGGGAATATTACATTTATGACACAGGCTGATAAATTCTTTGATAGCTGGACTACAGATGACCAAGTTTTCCCTGCCATTCTAAGCTACTCCATAGAAAATAAAACATCTGCAATAATAAAGCGGGGGCAAGTAAATGAAAACATATCAATTAAGATGTGGGAGAACAGATGTAGAAGTGGTTATGACATTTTTACCCTACGAATAATCTATGCCATATATTACTCAAAAAAATATTTTCATGTTAACTCTATAGCCAAATAAAGTTTGTAGAGCACATTAACTCCACATTACTATAAGAAAGACACTAGCAGTTAAGAGTCTGAATAAATGAAACATAACGATGCCATCTGGCATTATGAAATAAAATCTAAGTTTAAAAACAAATCTATTTCTTATTTGAGTCAGTAAGTTCCTGGTAAAACTTTCCACTAGGTTCCAATCTAAAAACGAACTGTCCTGAGCACTCTTATTCTTGAAAAAAAGAAAAACTCCCCTCTAAAATAAATTCACACACTTTTCAAAAAAAAGAACAGTGTCTTCCCCATTTAGTCTATCCTGTCTTTATTTCCCTGAAACCTGGGTTCTGCGTCACTACAGCCAACTCTCTGAAACCAAATATAAATAGTCATAGAAAAATACTGAACATTTATTCCTTTTACAAAAAAATAGCTACTAATATAACTCTGTTTATTTTATGAACAACCCAGGTGGTAGAAGAAAGGCACTATTTTGATGTTGGGAGTTAATGAATAAAAGGACCAAAGAATTTTTTGTTCAGCTCTTCCCAGCTTAGCTACAAAGAAACAGAACAAAATTTGTCACCTCATGTCACCTAGCTTGTTTAGTCTGGAAGGAACAAACAATAGACAGTAAATTCTCATCTCTTGATGTCTGTTTTGATTATTGGGGGGAAAAAATAGATCTGCAGCAACCATAGGCAAAATGATCTTCCGAAAAACATCCAGGGAAGTTCTCCCATGGCCATCAAGTTTGTTTTTCACGCAGGCCACACTCAGTGAATTAATGTGCCTACTCTGTGACAGGTACATGCCTCAATCAGCATTTCCCACAGAATGTTCCTATCCCCACCTCTTACCCTTAACACGAGTAACATAAGCTGCTCAGAAAACAAAACTGGTGTGGGGGAGGGAGAACTAAATAACACTGGAAAATACTGTACACTTTACACCCTTCTCAGAGATTAATAATCCACATTAGAATGCCAAAGGCTGGGGAAACTGCAGTAAACTTAATTAATCCAGCATTACCTGGAGTTAAGATAAAGAAATCTTTAACATACATAACTCAGTGGAAAACACCTGAAGAAATATTTATTCACATTCCAGGAACACCAAACAAATAAGATAGTTATTTGGAAGTCTATGACAAAGAAATCAAGTCTGGAAAGACAGATAGGCAAGCACATAATTATTATAAAACAGAGGGATAAACACTAAGAGAAGACCTCACCAAGTGCACAAAAGCACAATTTACTGCCCTATGGGAGATGGGGGCAAAGAGACCTTTACAGTGATTTTATAGGAGGGCAATTTTGAGAAGAATCTTGTGGAAGTGGGAGTTTCTAAGGTAAAGAACAAGAATCCACAGGGAAAGAACTTTCAAAACAGCTTTTAATCTTTCCCTCCAAAATTGCCCCTCTAGCACTCTCTGCATTTTCAATAAAAATGACTATTACCCACGTTCAATCCAGAAATCAAGGCGTCATCCGTGGCATCACCATTTTTTTCACACTCCACGTCTAATCCCTCTCTCACTAAGTCCTACCAATTCAAGCTACAAAACAATTCTTCAGTCCAGTCAGTTCTCTTCATGTTCGGTCCTAACACCCTGGTCCAGATCACCATCAACTCTCCCCTGAACAAACACTCAAATGAGTGAGTCTATAGATACAATAGCCTGTTTCATCAACTGCTTTCTACCTTGTATCCCATAATGCTTTTGCCACAGATGGCCAAAGTCACCATTTTTAAATATTAATCTGAACATGTAACCACACTCCTCACCCTTATTTATTTTTTTTTTTAAGATTTTACTGGGGAAGGGGAACAGAACTTTATTGGGGAACAGTGTGTACTTCCAGGACTTTTTTTCCCAAGTCAAGTTGTTGTCCTTTCAGTCTTAGTTGTGGAGGGCGCAGCTCAGCTCTAGGTCCAGTTGCCGTTGCTAGTTGCAGGGGGCTCAGCCCACCATCCCTGTGGGAGTTGAACCGGCAACCTAGTGGTTGAGAGGATGCGCTCCAACCAACTGAGCCATCCGGGAGCTCAGCGGCAGCTCAGTTCAAGGTGCCATGTTCAATCTTAGTTGCAGGGGGCGGAGCCCACCATCCCTTGAGGGAGTCGAGGAATCGAACTGGCAACCTTGTGGTTGAGAGCCCGCGCTCCAACCAACTGAGCCATCTGGGAGGCAGCTCAGCTCAAGGTGCTGTGTTCAATCTTAGTTGCAGGAGGCGGAGCCCACCATCCCTTGTGGGACTCGAGGAGTTGAACCGGGAATCTTGTGGTTGAGAACCCACTGGCCCATGTGGGAATCGAACCGGCAGCATTCGGAGTTAGGAGCATGGAGCTTCAACCACCTGAGACACCAGGCCGGCCCCTCACCCTTATTCTTAAAGCCCCTCAATAACTTCCCATTGCTTTCTGCATAAAGTACAAATACATCACTATTAACGTAAGGCCTCTGCCTAACCTCTCCCACATCGTGGTTGCTGCCTCTCTCTCTAGTGCACTAACCTCCAATCACACAGACCTCTGATCACATAGACCTCCTTTGCATTTCTTGATTATTCCTCCTTGCCTCAAGCCCTAAGGAGAAAGTGTTCCCCCTAATCAAAACAAACATCCTTTCCCAACTCCCTGGTTTTCTATTTAATTCCTATCAAGTCTTCAGGTCTCAGCTGAAGTCATTTCCTCAGGTGGAACTTTCCTGACCTTCTAGATTAGGTTAGGTCCCCTTTTCTATCCACTTACAGCACTTTTCTTAACACTTTCTCCAATTACCATTAGACTACTGTATGGGTTTTTATTTGGTATCTCATTCCCCAACCCCATTAAATTGTAAGCCCTATTAGGAAAGGGACCAATTTAATCTTGTTCACCACTGTATCTTCATGTCTTAATAAGGACACATAAAAGGTACTCAGGAAATGTTAAAAGTGAGACAGCATCCAGGAAAGGAAAACAGCATGTGCAAAGACATCCCACCTCAAGTATATGCTGGAACACAGTATACAGCTTTGACAATGGCAAAAGGTGGGACCATGCCCCAGAAAACTGGGACCTTTTCTATTCCTTCTATTTGTTTAAGCATTACATTCGACATTCTGTATTACAAAAGAAAGAGGAAATTCCCCCATTTTCCAAATTTAATATTTCATTATAATTCTTTCTTTGCTTCTTTCCTTCCTTCTCTCCTTCCTTCTCTCCTTCCTTTCTTCCTTCCTTCCTTCCTTCCTTCCTTCCTTCCTTCCTTCCTTCCTCCCTTCCTTCCTTCCTTCCTTCTCCTCCTCCTCCTTCTCCTTCTTCAACTACATGCACTCCCTGGAGACTCTGATACTCCCATCTAATCCACCTCCCATCCTGTCAGAATGACTTCTCTAAGATGCTCTGACCATGTTATTCCCTCTGCCCCAAATCCTACAATAGCTACCATCATCTCCAGCAGCAATTTGCACCCAGGGAGAAGGGGGGATGGGGTAAGAGTCTGAAGAAATCTGCGACTGTCCAGATGAGAGATGAGGAAGTCTTGAACCAGAGCAGTGAAGGAGAAGTGGGTGTTCAAGACATTCTGGAACAAAGAGAACTTTCTTTCTGCATGGCCAACATAACCACAGCTTCCCCAGAGTATTTTGGCAAAGAAAATAAAAGCAAGAGTTAATTGTAAAACTTTGAACTTTTAAAAATGGGTTATGGGTACTGAAACATCCCAAGGTTTTAAAACCAAATCTCTGTTTTATTATTGGTAGTTAGAATACCATAGATTTTAGTAATAAAGTTGCCCTTGGAAATGAAACTGCTAAGAATTCACACATACATGATGTTTCTGTAACTGTGGGTAAGAACTAAGAATATAGGTCTCAAAGCCCAATCCCCAGATCTATTTTATCTGAATCTGTGGAGGTCAAACTTGAAAATCTGCACTTTTAACAAATTCCCCCAGTGATTCCTATGCTCAAGTTCAAGAACCACTGAAATGGAGATTGTCTGTAGCAGGCAGTTACTGAAAAGAGATATTGTGTAAAGTGTATAGAGCCTTGGGAAACATCCAAGTTCAATCAAGTTAAAGAAAATGTATCCTCAGGAATGGAATGTAAAATCTACAATCTAGTCAACTTTATTGTAACATGACTGCCTGAAGTGCTGATGGAACAAAAAGTTAGTCGGCAGGAGGCATTTAAAAGAAGTGAGGAGTAAGGACTTACAGTGTTTACCCAGAGCAGACCAACAGGAGATAAAAGGATTTTACCATAAGGGTGGGATTACTCCTCTGTGGGACAGATGGTTTATTTGATGTTTTCACAGCCTGAAAACCATCTATTTCCCTATGTTCTAAAGATAAGCTCATGAAAGACTGTTCTACCGTGTTTCCCCGAAAATAAAACCTAGCAGGACAATCAGCTGTAATGCACCTTTTGGAGCAAAAATTAATATAAGACCCAGTATATATTATATTATACCCAGTCTTATATTATAGTAAAATAAGACCAGGTCTTATATTAATTTTTGCTCCAAAAGAAGCATTAGAGCTGATTGTCCTGCTAGGTCTTATTTTCGGGGAAACGGTATTAATGAATTTACTGTCTTTAATTGAGAAGAGGTGAATCTTGAACTAGTAGGCAAATAACCAGCCATTGAAACTGTATTTCTATTACATCCATTTCCATGGTAAGTTAAAACATTGGTATTCCGATTTGTCCAGTGGTCCCTCGCGAGGTTGGTATTTGTTCCTTCATTCACTTGGCATAAGTCCGTCCCCCTAAGACAGACTGTCCCTGGGAAGACTGGTAAAATTTTAGTTCTTGGGCATGTGTTACTAGAAACTGAAACTTGAAGTGGCTGCACCCAGAGTGTTTCCCACGAGAGGCCCTACTTCACTAACTAGTGTCTCTCGGACATATTTCTTTTCTTTAATGAAAACACTCCCCAAAACCAAATGTTTTTCTTTTTGTTCAAAGAAATTTAAATTCTCTTTTTTTTTTTTAATTGTGGAAGATTGGGGAACAGTGTGTTTTTCCAGGGCCCATCAGCTCCAAGTCGTTGTCCTTCAGTCTAGTTGTGGAGGGCGCAGCTCAGCTCCAAGTCCAGTCGCCATTTTCAATCTTTAGTTGCAAGGGGCACAGCCCATCATCAATTGAACCGGCAACCTTATTGTTGAGAGCTCACGCTCTAACCAACTGAGCCATCCGGCGCCCCCTCTGGAGGCTCAGCAGCAGCTCGTCTTCAATCTAGTGGAGGGCACAGCTCACTGGCCCATGTGGGAATCGAACCAGCAACCCTGTTGTTCAGAACTCATGCTCTAACCAACTGAGTCATCAGGTCGCCCCCAAAACGTTTTAAATAAATCATGTTACTTACCAAAAATTATATTCTTATATATCTAGTATATAAACCTGCTTTAGAATCTCATGATACTTCCATACAAAATATTCATATATTCAATATTTCAACAGAAGCAAGAGAAAAGCTTCTCAAACGCTGCAACTTGGTCATTTGGCTTTCTTTTCCACCAATGGTCTGGTTTTCTGATATCTATTTTCAATTAATAACCAGAATATAATTTTTGGTCCAGTAATTGGACACATAATCTCTGAGTGAAAAGATGACTTAAAGCTAAAATGCCAAGTAACAAATCTGCAGAGCATTAGCTAAGCATGAAGGCCTGTCCAAGGCCTTCTTCCTCAGGGGGTTCCTTTTCTGCAGTTATGATGGAAAACAACAGGCCACTGGCCATGCTGGACCGCCAAAGCTGCTTGGACGTCACCTGAGCTCCCACCAAAGCTCTGCCGTTAATCCAACAGCTCCAGGACACTTCTGGCCCAGTAAGTCCAGTCCAAACCTGAATCTTTTTATCTTAGTTTTGCAAGTAGCTCAGGGATTAGTCACTTTGGGGGTTTAAAAAAAAAAAAGGACTATGAGGCATGGCTTCCCTTAAAAAAAAAAATCGCCTGGAAACCAAGAGTCAGGTTCCAGCCTAGGCTTTAATCTGTGCCATTGGACAAGACATTTCACTTAGCTGAGTCTCATTTACATAATGAGAGATTTGAACTAGATGAGTGATTTTCAAATCTCTGTGGGCATAATTCCTTGTATTACACAAAAACCTTACATAAAACCCTAATATACAAATAGATATAAATACATCTTTGTTGGTATTACTATGTGTCTGTCTCTTAGGCATCACAAACTTAATCTGTTCATAAATGAACTCTTGACATCTACCTTAAGCCTGTTCTCTCCCAGTCCCATTTCAATATGTGGCATCCCAATTCACCCAATTGTTCAAGCTAGAACCTGAACATCATTTTTGAGTCTTCTTTCTCCTTTACTCTTCCATATTTAATTTTTCAATCTAATGCCATTAAAGAGGGTAGATGCTACCCTCCATAATATATCTTCCCTTTGTTCACTTCTTTCCAATTCCATTGTCATCACTGTACCCTAAAATGCCATCATCTCTTGCCTAGACTACTACCATCATTCTGAACTAGACAACTCACTTCTCCTCTAACTCCACTCTGAACAGTAGTCAGAGTGCTCTTTTAAAAACATAAATCCAATCACTTGACCCTGCTTTAAAACATTCATAGATTTCCTCTTGTACTTGAACCAAGTTCAAAATCCTTACCAGGAGCTAGCCGAGGAGGATCACATTTCCTGCCTTCCACCAACTTCATCTTAACACACCCTCCCCTTTCTCCCTCCAAGCTCAGCCATTCTGGGTTCTATCAACTTCCTCAAACACTCAAAGCTCTTTCTTGCTTCAAGTACCACCCTTCAAAAAAAAAAAAAAAAAAAACAGCTTTATTGAGATATAATTTACATATCATACAATTCATCCATTTAACCCATTATCAGCATTCTCCATTTTTCTTAAATTCTCTCAGCCCTAGGCAACCACTAGTCTACTTTGTGTCTCAATAGATTTGCCTATTGTGGACATTTCATTAATATGGAATCATACACTACGTGACCTTTTGTAAAGACCTTCACTACGTGAAGGCTTTTGTACAATATAATAGCCTTCTTTTACTTAGCATAATATTTTCAAGGTTTATCAATGTTGTAGCATTTATCCGTATTACTTTTCCTCAAGCCTCTTAAAATAGCTTTCTTATGAAGTCTGGAGTTTTCTTTAAAATAGTCTAAGGGGAAAAATGGAGGGAATATATGAAACAAGATTGGCAAAAATGTTGATAATCATTGAAGCTAAGTGATGGGTATATAGTTCATTAAACTATTCTAGTTTTGTGTATGTTTGAAAATTTCAATAGTAAAAAAAATATTTAAAGATAGTTGTCTTTCCATCCTTTGGGTTTCAGTTTAAACAACATCTCTTAAGTGAAAATCATTTTATGTTAGAGGAAACCTCCCCTTTTTCCTGCTCGGTACTTATCACAACTTTTAAGTATCAAAATTTTATCTATTTTCTCTCTCTCTCTCTCTCTCTCTCTCTCTCTCTCTCTCTCTCTCTCTCTCTCTCTCTCTCCCTCCCCCCCTTATTAGAGTGAATACTCAGTAGGGAGACAAAACACATCTACAGTCTAGCAACATCTGACCCATGGTAAGCACACAAACACTTCATGAATGAAATCAGGGTGGACAACCCAGAACCCCTCCTCCCAGAAAAACTTACTACAGAGGTGAAAAACCAGTGATCTTATTCCCCTCACCATCTCCTGTGCTCAAATTTTCCTATTACTGTAAACAGTAACATTTCAGATATTATAACCATGAACACTAAGAAATTTCTTCAGCTGTCCATGATTCACTCTGGGACCATCCTTCCTTTAGACAATAAAGCTCACATAACCAGGTTTGAATAAACAGGATGGCATGTTTGTACCACGGTCTCACTGCTATAGCTGATCTCTTCTCCCTTGGGCAGGCTTTTGACAGAAAGACCCAAGTCCAACTTGGTACATGAGCTCGTTTTATTGGATATTTAGAACTTTTGTTATCAACTAAGTTATCCATTAATGTCAGATTTTTCTGGATTAAATATATACAGAAGTACATTTTACAATAGTAAATCCAGTAGTAAAGTAACTCCAATCATCCTTTACATTTGCTCATTTACATTGTGTAAAAGGATCTTTTCTATTTTCCTTGCTACTCTTTAACTAAAAAATTCTGTTAAACATCGAGAGCACTGCCACAGACAACATGTCTACTTATGGACAAAAGTCTCCCAGAGTCCATAAAAACTCATGCGAAATGAAAAACACATGTATTTTAATAAGGAGTACTGCTAAATATGAAGCAAAGACCTTGTATGATACTACCCATTAGACTAGTTGTATAGGAAAATACACATCAGAGCTTGGGAAAGTCAGAATACTCCTGGAAGAAAATGTTAAGATTCTTTGGTGTCATTCTGATTCCACAAGGGAAGTCAACATTTGTCTACTAAGATACATCTCTAAAGTAAAAATGAGTATCAATAGAAAATATAATTGGATAAACACTTTATATGAAATAAATATTTATTTTCAAATCCCATTCTTTCACATCTAATTTTTCTTCTTCCTTATTACTACTGCTTCAACTACCATGTTTTCCCGAAAATAAGACCTAGCCAGACAATCAGCTCTAATGTGTCTTTCGGAGCAAAAATTAATGTAAGACCCGGTCTTTATTTTACTGCAAGTAAAATAAGACCAGATCTTATATAAGACAGGGTCTTACATTAATGTCTTTTTACTACAAGTAAAATAAGACTGGGTCTTATACAATATAAGACCGGGTCTTACATTAATTTTTGCTCCAAAAGACGCATTACAGGTGATGGTCGGGCTAGGTCTTATTTTGGGGGAAACACGGTATACTACTGGAAGCACTTGGTTTGCCAAAGAGTTTGCCCTACCAATGCTTATTTCCACATCTAAGCCTTCAACTGATGCCCAGGTTCTCCCTTGTGTTCATTATTTCTATCATGAAACCCTCTTCCTAAAGCCTGACATATCTGTGTCTAGGAGTCTTACCCTCTGTTGCAGAAACCATTCATCAGGCAGCACAGGCCGTCTCACTGCCAGCGAGACCTCTCCCCTGGCCCCCACTGCATACACTCGGGGACATGTTCTCCAGTCATCTGCTCAATCTCACCTTGAAGCTTTCTTTTCAGTTGAATCACATACCTAGAGTGCCTTGCTTCCCACTCCTCTTCCATCATCCAAAGAGTTTCTGAAATTCTACATATTCTAGGAAGCTGGTTCCAGGTTTATCAGGAGAGATGAAAGATTCCACTGGCCTAATTCTTACTGATAGATCTCAAAACTATCAGAGATTATTCCCTTTGCTTTCTATTCCTAAAATATTTGCCAACATACATATGTAATATATAGAATACGAGTTATAGCAGATCTTAATTATAGGTAGAATAAAAGAACATACATCAGCAAGCTTACTTTTTATGCTTTTTGGGGCAAGTCTAAATTTTGTTTAGAGGAAACAAATCAAGCATTAATATAATCCCTCGTCATACAAATAAATGAGCATGAGGAAATCTGCCAGTTCATCAAATTTATGCTATGCAGCATTGGTCCAGAAGAGTATATTTCAGGGAATGAAAGTGGATATGGGGTACACCTGCCCCATCCCACAGGGCTATGTCACTACATTTACGGAAGATGACTTTTCTTTTTCAGCTTTGAGAATTGAAAACCCAATGAAAGTGTAGAACAAAATTTTCTTCCTGTTCTTTTCTCTTTACAGAAAGTCAACATTCAGTCTTTTAGTGCCCTCTCTCTCTCTCCACCCCATCCTTTCCCCTACCCCCCACTTCTCTCTCTCTCTCTCTCTCTCTCTCTCTCTCCTCTCTCTCTCTCTCTCCTCTCTCTCTCTCTCTCTCTCTCTCTCTCTCTCTCTCTCTTTCTCTCTCTCTCTCTCTCCCACTCCCCCTCATTATCTTCTTTATCTACAACTATCAAATTTCAAACTTACAAATGTATAGAGAGTAGGGACCAAGTCATCTAGGCGGTGTTTAGCTTAGTACTTGATGCAAAGCTGACTGTGGCTTCTGAAAATGATTAAGTCAAATCTTACAAATAGACATGAAAGGTAACATGGAAATAACAAGAGTAATTTTTTTTTTGCAAGAGTTTAGAAACTACAGGTGATGTTACATTCTTGATATCTAGTATTTAATACCCTATGATTTGTAAAAATAAAATATTTTTTAAAAAATATAATGCCAAAGTCTGGTCTGCATTGATGTGGGGTGTTACTGCAAAGCAATCCTCATCAATAAGCATTTGGTAAGTGCTAACTAAGTAAACATCACAGTGTTCAGCAGAAGAGATAACTGTCCTCAAAGAACTTATTTCCACTTGAAGAATCATGGCATACAGAAAAGACAGGAAGAATTGAAAGGCAGTAGAAGCAGAGGAAAACTGCCTGCACAGCCACGGGGCAAGGCTTTCTGGAAGGGGAAAGGCCTGAGGTAGGCTTGAATGCATGAACTAAGGCTAGGCCCTACGTAAGTAAATGAGAGGAAGGGTGGATGATACTTGCAATGGCCAGACAGTGGGAAAGCACTTGGATTGGTCAGGGAAAGGTGAGGTTGGAAAAGTGGACGTGATGAGGCTGATGAAACAGGGAGAAGCCAGATGATGGGGATTCTGAATGGGAAAGGCAGGTGGTATGGACAAAGTGGTGTTTCAGAAAGATGAAACAATGCAGATGGAAAGGGAGGGATGAGAGCTGAGAAACTAGAGGAAAACTGTTGACAAGATCTGCTGACTGATTAGTGTGTGAAAAGAGGGTAGGCTTGTCCCTGCCGTCTACCCTCCAGACTGTGTTCATTTTCCATGTAAAACGGCGCATTCCTTATTCCCTCCCGAGAGTGATCATTTTCCTAGCAGCATGAAGAAAAATAATGGAACCAAATGATTTCTAGTAATGTTACTTTCTATAAATTTTAAAATAATTTAGATTGAAAAATGTTAAATGGTATTCATTTCCATGGTTAAAAAATAATCAACCACATACATTTTTCTTCACCATGATGTGAAAACAAAACTGACTATATGATTCCACCATGAAAGAAGGTTTCCATGGTGACTCAAATACATATTGGATTCTGCCAATATTCATCTATTCAACAAATATTTACTACGGAATAAATAATAAAATACTATGAATTTAATATTATCTTTTCTTTAGGACTCAATTACAAAGTCGGAGACAGCCAATGAATGGTAAATATGACCCAATAAGCAGCCAAAGACAAAGGTTCCAGACTTGGCTCTGACTTTGGGATCACACAGCCAGTAAATCAGTTCATCTCTCCCAGCTTCTGCGAATGAGTACCAAAACAAGTTACATTTGTGGAATGCTTTTAGTTTACATGGATAGGTTCTCCTCTCCCATTTTTTAAACTATAATTTCACTAACATTCTTGAAGTTGGACAAGATTGGCTTTATTACCTCCTAATTTATAGATGAGGGTACCAGACATAATTGATAAAGCAGTGATTACAATCGAGGTCTTTGACACTAAGTCTCACACTCTTTCTACATTGGGCTTACCCCACCTACTTTAAAAATTATTTGGATAAGTTACAGATATGGAAATGCTTTGGAAAGGTTATAGCATTACACAAATGAAAAGCAATAGTATTTTGTTTGAATGTGACCAGGAGAGAATGCAAGTTTTAAGGGGCCTAGCACCTACACAAGTTGGAGATCCTTCCTTAAGAAAAATAAGGTAAAGACCCTGAAGGGGGCCCATGAACGTGAGGTTCCCTGAAATTGAAGCTTCATTTAGCTTCAAGGTAAATTTGCCTTTGGATGTAACACAAAAAAATTCACCAGTCAGTCTACGGAGATCAAGAATTGCCTTCTAAAACCTAACTTCCGCCTTCTAAGTAGTAGGAAAAGAATACAGTGGATACAGGACAAAAAAAAATTCATATTCCCTCAGTATCACCCATGATCGACGATGTAACAGAACCTCCAGGTAGAATTAGTCTTTGCTATGTCTTTATAAGGATTAAAAAACAAATTACCAACTAACAACAAAAAATAATTATAATAAAACTATAAGAATTATTTTGCTAAAATAATTAAGCTAGAACATTATACCATACAATAACTGCTTTACACACACACACAAACACACACACGGATATAAACACACACGCATGCACTCATATTTACTCACAATGTGGCAAGCAAAAGAACTCATTAAAAAAATTTTACCTCGTCTCCGCCCATAGCTCCTGGCTGCATGTAAACATAGAAGAAAACCATGGGTATTTGTATCAAAATGGTGAATTTAGAAAAAAAAATATTCACACAAACCTTTTCTAAGTATTCTCAGAATTAATCTGGAGATACTGCTCAACTTGACCCCAGGCATATTATATTAAAAAAACCTTTATGAAGCACAAGTTAAATCACAATTTTAAAGAGAAATTCAACTGGATGTGGCAGCCACTGGAAAAGATAACAATGGCTGCTTAAGTTTCACAAGTCTCATAAAGATTTATATGGTGGCCCATTATCTGTATCAGACATAGAGTTCTTTTAAAATTTTTCTGACTTATAAATCTTCATTTGTTCTATATATTGCCATCAGACATAACCTAAAAAAACAGAAAACATTCTAAATAACGAAAAACTGTAGCATGTGGTGGTCATTCTGAATTTCTCCAGACACACACACACACACACACACACACACACACACACACACACACTTCATAAAGAATCCCCTGAAAACTGTATAGAAATTTTATACATAATCAACTCTTCCTTTACTGAATGTGTTTCTGCAAAATTTTCAGTTAAGTTTCTCTTAGTCTCCCCATTTACTTTCCATACAGTATCACAGATGAGGGGAAAACAATAGATTTTTCATCAACAATAGATTTTTCATCTAAAAAGGTAGAAAGGAATTAAACTACTGGGGTACATGCCAGATCATGCTGAAGAATAGAGTACTTTGAAGATTATTTTCCTCTTCAAAACTCAAGGCCCACATTGTATTGTTGCAAAGTTTAATAGAGCTAGACTGTGATAACATACATATACTGCTAGGAGATCCTGTCATCTAAAATGATACTCAAAGTACAAATTTTCTCAAATTTGAAACCTCAGGTTCTATAAAAATAAATGAGACCTCCATTTGATTTATTGTTTAAAGCATGCAATGTCACAATATCATATTAACGTAAAACCAAAAACAAGGATATTGTGGGGCTGCATTTGCAGTTTCTCTCCTAGGAAAGGAATTCAGACTTTTCAGCCAGAAGTTGAAATACCAGTTGGCCAATCTCCTCTTCTGTTCCTGTGAACATTTCCTCAGACGCCACACTCACACTCCTACACGCCTTTAGTCTCTTCACTTTCCCATTACACAAATATTCAAAAGGGTTAGCCACTTCAAACCCTTCTTTCTCCCTAACGCCCTCCATCACTAAAAAACAAGCTCTTCTGAATTTACGTAGCAATGACTGTTTACATCACCTACAAAGGGAATACAATCCAAAAAAAAAAAAAAGGAACTTTTCACACTTTTCATTATTGGAACCTGGAATTCATCTCCCCATAGAATGTATAATAAATGGTACTTGGTTTCCTAGCCTGCCCCCCCAACCAGAAAGCCTACTTAATTTATAATGATTAATTAATACTAACAGATAACACTCAAAAAGAGGTTCCGTAGGTTTGACATCCTACCCTTTGACATCTCTGTCCTTCTTCCATCCTTAATGATGTCACACTGCCCAACACCCCCACTACAAAACCTCTCTTTAGAGGAAAAAATATAACATTCTGTATTTCAAAATTACGTATTTCTCTCCCAAACAACAAATTCCCATCCTTTCCTTATATCTGATTTCTGGCCAGATACTCAATGAAAAAGAGTCTGATTACAATACTAAGGTACAAATGACTCATCAGCCCTTAACACCCCAAAAGGATAAATGAGAATGCTGTTCCCTCAAGTCTTCTACTGCTAAGTATTCAGGTGACAGAGAACATGACGTGAACAGATCCAGACAGGCGTCGGGGTGCAGAGGAGCATCCCGAGTTGGGGAGTGGGGAAGAGTTGGAAAAGATATACTTGGGAGTTTTAACCACAGGTTCCTTAAACAATTCATGATTTTTCTAGATTCTTCATTTCCATTCTAATCAAAGACAGGAAATTAGTTCATGTCAGCCTGGGGACTCGGAGGTCACGCAGGGAAGATGGCATATGGAAGAGGCAGCCCATTTAGTGATCTGAGATGCTTCAATCTGCTTTCATCCTTCATTGTGGAATTTAATTAGGTGCTACCTTGGTTCTAATTTCAGTATTTCATCTATGATCCCTATGGCGATTGTTATTATAGCAGCTAAAACTTAATGAGTACTTACTATGTTCAGGAACAGTTCAAAATGCTTGACACGTATTGATATCATTAATATACCCCAGAACTTTATGATGTAAGTATTCTTATTAGACTCTCCTTTCAAATGAGGAAAATGGAACACAGAATTAAGTATCTTGCCTAAAATCACACAGCTAGGCAGTGGTGAACTTGGAATAAAAATCTAAGCAGTCTGGCTCCAGCGTTCACACTTTTAACCCACTCATGTTAAATTCCTAGAGGGCACGGTCAATATCTTGTACTCTTTTTAACATCCTCTAATGAACCTGGCAGAGTGCTCTGTACCAAGCTGGTATTCAACAAATATGGCTTATTAGCTGGGTATGCAATCAAGGGAGAGAAGAATACATGCCTTGATGGCCTTTGGAATGTAGGCCAACTCTGTTGGTGATTAAAAATTTGCTCATATGAGGGCCATTTGCAAATAGAATAATTAGAGTCAAACTCTTCCCCGAGGGAGAGGTAATGAAATGAACACCAAGGAGAGAAATTTGGGAGCACAAAGGTAATGCTTTCCCGAGAACAAATATGACTTTTAAACAAGAAAGAATGTTGAATACACAAACGTACATGAGCCAGCACAAAATAATCCCACACAGAATAAAAAGGGAGTAATGTGACTAATTTCATCTATATAATAATATTCTGTGCTAGTGTATATTTATATCAGTTATAATAAGATGTGATATACTTCGAAAGTCCTGTGTACTCTGTGCAAAACCTTTAATTCTCGATTATCATTCATCATCATCATCATTACAGATAAAAGTCTTTTACAATTTCACATGTATTCAACAATTTTAGACCTCATAAAAAAATTACATTTAATTTTTAGAAGTCAAGGCAGTGGTTACCCTTGGGTAGGGGAATTACCTGGAAAGGAGCCTGAGGGGGTTTCTGGGGTGTTGGTAATGTTTCGGTCTTTAAGTACAGGTTATATGGATGTAATCAATTTGAGATAATACATCAAGCTATATATTCATGATCTGTGCACTCTTTGGTATGTATATACTACTTCAATAAAAAAAAACAAAGCACTACAAATATTTTAGACTGGTTCACTGGGATAAAAGGTTTTAAGGTTAATGTAGAAAATCCAAATGCTAACAGTTTTGTAGTCTTTGAATCATAACCCTGAATAATCCAAAACTGAAAAAAATTAAAGACTTATTTTCAATTCATCAAAATAAACATAAACAGGTAGACGTAGTTGGCAGTGGAATATGCCCAAGTTATTCGAAGTTGACATGATTAATGACCAGTACGTGGTGAATGGCACACTCACATTAATCGTATGGTGCTTTGTTAGGCATGTGAGCAATACTGTAAAAGGATCATCTGGTATTCCTTACGACTTGGCCTGCGCTTGGTTTTAAATGGCTCTACTGATACATGTGATTTCCCCAAGGGCATGTTATGATCTGATTTAAAAATCGAAACTAATTCTTAAACTACATGGATTCATCCAAATTGACTGAAGTTTCTCTAAGCCAAGTAACGTTATATACAGATTTCACCATAGAGGCTCAAAGCTGAGGGGTGTTGGGGGGAGACAGATATCTCCACTCTATGGTGGATCAGGGGAATATGCACTATTTCAGGAACTTAAGCAGAGTCCCTGAGGTGCTGTGTTGATGAAAAACAGAGGACCACGATACAAAGAACCTCGTATAACATTTTACTATAACTGGCTTGGAAATATCTGTCAGGATAGCTAAAAATCAACTATAGGAACAAATTATTAACTCCTTTCCTTGTAATAAAATCAGTTTCTTAAAAACACCTTGCAAACTTATTTTTTGAATACTATTTCAGTAAGCAAAATTAAATTCTATTCCAACATCTAACGGTCCCTTTCAGCTTCCATCTAAGTATTAGTCATGCAAATAATTCCACCAAAGATGGGTTAAGATCTTAAAGTTAGTATAAAAATGTCCCCTTTTCCCTAATTAGATTGGAAATTCCCAAAGAGCAGGCGTGATGGAGTTTGTCTCATAAATCCTCCTCTGTCTTTATCTTTATAATGGTAGGTAAAATAGTTTTAGTCCAATGATTCTCAAATCTGGCAAATTATAATTTAAAAGATCGATTGCTCCATAAGCATGAAGTTAGCAGATAAAAACAATGCTTGAAGGAATGGGGTACATTTTCATCTGATACATTCACATAAAGTGTTTATCTTAAAATCCCTTCTACCCTTCTCCCCTTGGTTCTTCCACATTTTTCTCAGAAAAATCTTCTTTCTGTTCCATTTGCAAGCCTAAAAAGTAACACTAGTAACTGACAAACATAATACTAATGTTATTGACATACTTTATAAAAAAGAAGAAATACTATGAAGTAAAATATAAGAACTTACTGATAATTTACCATGCTCCAGGCACTATATGCTAAAAGCTTAACATGTCTATTCTAATTCCCAAAGCAACTATCATAATATACATTTCCAGATGGGCAAACTGAGACTCAGAAAAGATGCCTGGCCTCAGGTTATTCAGGTTCTAAACAGCAAAGTTGGACTGAATCCAGGTCCACACTGGCTCTAATACATTTATTCTTCTTTTCTTTTTAGTTGAGGTACACTTATATTCAATAAAATTCAACCACTGTAAGTGTACAGTATGACCAATTTTGGTAATAATACAGTTGTGTAACCACTATCGTTATGACCAAGATATAGAGCAGTTCATCTCCCTAAAACATTTCCTATTGCCCTGTTAGTGCCGATGCCATGCCCCAGCCCATGCCCCCCGGGAACGATTAACCTGCTTTCTGAACTACGGTTCTGTGTGCCCTTTCGACAACCTCATATTAATGGAATCAATGTGTTTGACATCCTTTATTTAGCATCATGTTTTTGAGATTCATCCACGATGTTCCATGGATTAGTATTTCGTTTCTCTTTATTGCTGAGTAGTATTCTATAGTATGGAAATAACACATGTTATCCATTCACCTGTTGTTATGGACTTAAATGTGTGTCCCCAAAATTCATAGGTTATAACCTTAACCCCCCATGTGACTGTATTTGAACATAGGGTCTTTAAAGAGGTGATTAAGGTTAAGTGAAGTCGTAAGGATAAGGCCCTAACTCACTAGGACTGGTGTCCTTACAAGAAGAGGAAATAGTAGGAGTGCCCATGCACGGAGAAAAGGTCATATGAGGTCCCAGAAAGAAGGCAGTCATCTGCCAGCCAGGGAGAGAGGCCTCAGGAGAAACTAACCCCGCTGGCACTTTGATCTTGGACTTTCAGCCTCCAGAGCCGTGAGAAAATACGAGAAATTTCTGTTGTTTAAGCCATCCAATTTTTGAGATTTTGTTATGGCAGTCCTCGTAAAGTAATACACCAGTTGATGGACATTTGAAAAGCTCTTACTCTTAACCACCAAGATTGAAGAGCTAGTATTTCAAACCTATAAAGTTCTTGAAAGTACCCAGAAATTCCCTTTAGAATTTCCACAAACTTCATCATCCTCTAAGTATTTGTTTTCAGTAGCATAATCTGAGTAAAAAAGAACTTCTCATTCAAATCTTTTTAATTTCATTATTACAACCATAGCACTGTTGTTTTCTATTACTCATTATACTTAAAGTTGTTATTTTATGAATTAAAATAAGTATTTTTAATAGGTATTTTTGTGCATTGGTCAGAAAATCCAACTGTCATTAATAACATATGAAACTGAACTTTTGCAATATTCTGCTTCCTTGCTTACAAAACCTTAGAGGAAACCTATAAAACCTTTAATTAACTCCCCAAACAGAACAGGAATTACTTCTGTAAGCAACGCAAAATGCTCTACCTGGTTCTGCTACGATACCTTCCACAAGACTTAAGGTACAAGAATAAGGAGGCTCATTTCAGCCTCTTCTAGTTGTTTTTGTTTTGTTTTGTTTTCCAAACTTTTTTCTAAGTAGCAGAGCGCTCTCTCCTCCAACAAATGAACTCCAACAAATACGAGACATGTTTCTTGAACAAGGCTGTTCTGGTTGAAGCAGAACAGGAACCCAGAGTCCCACCTGTCAGGTATCCACTCACAGTGGCCCTTAAAGTATCTCCTTGGATGCTGGGACTCCACAGAACATGACCGGAAAACTAAAGAACTCTACTCCATGGTAGGACCATTCTTACTAGTTAGAAAGTTCTTTCTCACTTTTGCCTCTAAATTATCCTTAACCACAGACCTCAGCCTAATCCCACTTTTATTTGAGGGTCATTACTCTATCTCTTTTTGGTTGCCTCTTTTTTACAACGAAGATATATTTAGCTATTCTTTATAAGAAATGGTTATTCATACCCTATATCATCCTGAACATTCTCCTTCAGATAAACCTAATTTTCCAGTAAGACAACACTTGTCTGTCCCAGCTTCTCATGAGAATATCCAAGGTCCTTCACCATCTGAGCTCTAACCACCTTTCAGATCCTCGTTCCCACCATTCCACACATCAGACCCATATACTCCAGTCACACTAATTCAACCCACTCTTCTGATAGTATTATTATAACGTAAGTACCACACTCAGCGGAAGAATCTAGAAAACCACAAGCTTTGACATCTATTCTTCTCTGCCCCCTTGTTCATTTCCATACACTACTATTTTTCCCATCTTGTCCAAAATGGAAGTTCAGGCTTTGCTACACTCTCTTGCATACCGCGTGTTGTTACTTTCTAAACTACATTTACCACGTAGGTTACTACTAGAGTCTCTCCATAGGTGACATGTTATCAAAGGAATCACTTCAAAACGTGTAGGCCATCTCCTAAGTGCCTCATTGAAACAGAAAAGATCACTCCAAATGTGCATGTCTCACAAGATTGCTCTGGAAACAAACCTCGGTAGAGAATCTCTGCGTTACACATTATAATCTCCAGCTTTCACTGGTTGGAGAGAGTGGGCATCCTCATCCCGTTTATAAAGGTGATGTCTGTGCACGCACACCTGTGGCCTAACAGCATCCTACTGAGAGGAATTAATTCCCTCCCTATTGTAATTTCAATAGCACGTTGCTGAATGACACAAGAATTGCAAACCCACCCCTCCAAACAAGAAATCAGAAGTCCTGAGGATTCTAATCATGTACCAGAGTAGTGCATATTTTACACAGACCCATCTGCCCACATCAGGTCTGAAATCACCTACTACAGAGGTATGCACCCAAACATCTGGCATAGGTTCTCAAGAAACCATCTCCTGTGAACCACTATGCCAAAAATCTCATCAGGTCTCTTCAAACGTTATATACTCAATTTCTAGACTGTTCAGGACAGCCAATACTTGCTAATCTTGTATTTCCGAACCCCAAAATTACATAGGGATTTATACCAGAGAGAGGAGTGGGAACAAAAGGGGTGGAGCTGTGCTCAGGAGCCTAAGCAGAACCAAAGGCCTGGACCCTCGGTCGGTGCTCCTTGTCCCCTCCCAACCCTCTCATAAGGGTTCCTTCTTGGAAGAAAGTTATGAAAAGGACTTGACCTGAGAATTTGGAAAGAGCTCCAGCAACACAGAGAGCTGCTCATTTCCTTTACCCCTGCCCTGACCTCTCCAAAACAGCTTCCTCTTCTGACTTGGATTTGGGAAAACCTCAGGGAACAATAAAAGAGGACTAAGCCTTAAGGGGAAAGAAAGAATGGGAGGGAGGGATGGCACAGTCCTCACGCTACTGATTCCTTCTTGCTCAGTTATACAAGTAGACAGACACTGGCAAAGGGTAAGGGGAGGTAACTCCTTCTAACTGTGGTCTTTTCCACACACCTCTCCCTCACCCACCGTAATCAGGTTTCATCCCAGATCAATGAAATTACAGTCTCTGGTGTGGGGTCATGGGTATTTTCTATTTTGGTTCTCATTTTGATTTTATAGCCGGGATTAAAAATTACAGCTAACCCAAAAGGGAAAAATAGGTGGAGAGGGGTAGGAGAGGGAAGCAGAGACTAGCATTTGTTAGGTTTGTATTTCTTGCCCCATTTGGTAACAGGAGCATTGCACACTTAACCTTATCATTTGTAAAGAAGCGGTTAATATGCCCATTTGAAAAAAAAAAAGGTAACCTACCCAAGGTCACATAGCAAAATAAGTTAATGGATCCAGGATTTAAACCCATACCTATTTGCCACCACCCTTCCCCCTAAAAAAAACCCTGTATAATTTCCACTATATTAGGCTGGGGGGAAAAACAAAAAACTTGAGTCTAATAACAAAGGTACATATGTGTGGAGACAATGAAGAAAAGAAGGCCAAGTTTCACCCACTTTACTTGGGGATCATCGCATACCAAGTCTCTGAAAGTCTCAGACTCCAGGTACTAGAGGCCCAAATGGGGGTGTGGTTAAAATCCCTGCCACTAACAGGCGGGACTAGGTTCTGAAAGTAAAAGTGGTGACTTCTGAAGTGCACCAAGTCTCCGCAATCAATAAAGTATTGTTTAGCTACTTTGGCTGAAGGAGCTAATGGAAACCTGAGTGATCTTTTTGGGGAGACCCAAAAGAACAGAAATCACATTGGATTAAGGGACTGGTTGGCAGAATAAAATGTGTGTCCAAGCCATAGATGGCTATTTGCTGGTTGTATGACATGAGCAAGTTCCTTTGCCTTTTCAAGAAAATGAAGACACTTCCATGTTTTCAACAAGGTTGCAAAAAAAGATGAAATGAAGAACCATCATTCTCAACTTTTCTATCAAAGTGCCCAAATGGCCGAGAGAAATGAGCATTCTTAAAACTTGTTGAAGACTACAAAACCCTTTGAAGTCTCCAGCTTTATCTTAAAAACTGCATTTCAGTTTCCTATACTACTCTATCACACAGCCGTGTTTTATTTGGATATGAGAATAATCCTCGGGTAAAACTGGTGTTTAGGGAAACTGGGTTTTGACCATTTCCTGGCAAACTATTACAAGCATTACAAAGGCACAGAGGTCTGTGAAAGCACTTTTTAAACTGTTAATTATTAGATCCATATGTTATTACCATCTTTCAAAAGAAAGAGTTAAAACAAATCTTTAGGAAGGAACTAAGGTAGCTTGGATATTCTCTAAGGCCATTACACTGCGTTTTCCCAGTTTCTCTGATATCTTTCCCTCTCTTCCAATCTCTCATATTGAGTACCTGTTTAATGGGCCAGGCATTGTACTTGAAGCCACTGAACAGTTGTGAACAAAAGCTAGTCTCTGCTCTCTTGAAGCATACATATTTTGAAGAGAAACACCAACACTAAATAGTTAATTACAAGTGTGTCGACGAGTGCTATAAAACAGGACACCCAGGTTCTACTGCCTATGTAAGTAGAGAAAGCAAACAGGGAAGTCCAGAGGGAAAAGCAGGTAACTTTTCAGTTTCCTGTATCTTTATTATTAGGTTGCAAGCACCCAATTCCTGGCACTTAAGACATATTCACACACACAAAGAACTTCTTCCAAAATCCAATAAAATTCACAATATTTCCGATTTCACTTATTTACAATGTTCAATGTCAGGCCATGAAGACCAGGTTTACCACTTGCTTTTTCAGGAAAAGAGGATTTAGTAAGCATTCTGAGCATAAATAAGGTGACTAGAAAATACTAGAAAAACATTTTTCCCAAAGACACCAAATTTGTGTGTTTGTGTTAAACTAGTATAAAAAGAAAACAACCACTCTTAACAACTAACTATTTAAAACAAGGGTTACCACCCTCAACCTGAAGATGGAAAGTTCTGCTCGTGGCTCCATCATGTTACCCCAACCAACTCACATAGCCTCTTGAACTTCAGCTTCCCTATCTGTAAACTGAGAAGGACAAAATAAAACAAAACAACAATGTCCTTATGTCCCCTACCACGTTCATGTACAACATCCATCCAAAACAGTTTGAAATTTGAGTACTTGAAAGTTATAGAACATTACATATCCGTCTAATTACTATTGTTTATTTTTAATAAGCCATCGTTTATAATGTATTCATACCACAATTGTATACTAATTTTACTTCTAAACCTGTTCAGACAGAAATAGCACGACTGGATCTTGTCTTCTAAAAGTTCCAAATACTCAAAGACAATGTATTTAGTCTGAGAATCTCAAACAGAACTACAATGTACTCTTGAAATTTTGGAAAATTCCATTTGAATTCTAACAAACCTGGCTCTATCTCCACTTTGGCATAAAAGCATCATGTGTTCAGCTCCCTCTCTGCAACTTTTTCTCAGTTGAGCCTCTCCCCAAGGAGTTTACTCCCAGCAGAGAATGAAAGGGGGGGGTGAGGGAGTCTGCCCAAAAGTTCATACCAAAACCCCTTTACATTTCCTCTTTTGATTCAACAAATGCTCTGGCAGCCCTCGGTTCAAATAGAAATATAAGAAAAATCTTCTAAAATATTTTCAAGGCATTAAATAGGAGAAAAAAAAAGTGGAAGATAACATAATCTAAAGCTCCAAGTTGCTTGGTGCTTTAGCTGTGAATAAGTTGTTTAACAGTCAATGAACTCAGCGTTTCTCAAGCAAGTAAATGTTTGTTTTTCCCCAAAAAATTTAAAAAATTTAAGTCTGTAAGCTGTCCAGGACTCCTACTCTAGGACTCCTCAATTTATCAATGTTTTTAAAACTCTAATAAGAAAGAGTGAGGACAAAAATCAACTCTCCCTGTCGGAGGTGCTTTAAATTTCTTACCTACTTGGAACAGACTCCAGTTACAAGCTGAGAGATATCACAAAATAAATGGCATGAAAACTTTTAATTTAAATAAAATTAAATCTCTGTTACATTACAAGCTTCTGTCAAAAAAAAAATCATTCTCTGGCATATCTTCTCTAAGTAAGACTATGCCGCCTACTTTCCAAATGTTGCACTAATAATACCTTATGTGTACATGTGCCTAATCTCATCTAAATCTCACAAAAATGATGAGGTAATTAGAGTATCATAATTGTCCTCTTCTAGGGCTTTGAACTAAAAGAGACTTTCAGAGACTTGCCATCCTTATCACATGACTCTTTCAAGAGCTAAGCCTTTATTTTTGTCCTCGGAATGGGGACAACATTACTTTCAAAACATTGTTGACGCTGTTGTATTTTCTGTCACTATAGATTAGTTTACATTTTCTAGAACTTTATATTAATGGAATCGTCAAGTACGTACTCTTTTTTGTTTAGTTTTTTAAAGTCAGCATAAGTATATTGAATCATTCATGTTGTTGCCATGTATCAATAGTTCATTCCTTTTTATTGCTAAATAGTATTCCATTGTATGAATGTACCACAATTTGTTTATTCTCTAGTTGAGGAAAATTTGGATTACTTATAATTTTGGCTATTGTGAATAATGCTCCTTTGAATATTCACATACATGTCTTTGTGAGGACATATGTTTTCATTTTTGCTCTTGGGTAGCTTCCTGGGAGTGACAACTGCTGCATCATGTGGTAGGTATGCATTTAACTTTTTAAGAAAGTGTCAAACTATTTTTCAAAATGGTTATACCATTTTACATTCCAAGCATCACTGTACAGCACCTTTAAGAGTACCAAACAGCACAAGAGAGACAGCAACTCTAATCCCCAAAGACGGTGGATGTCCCAAAGTCAGGGGGACAGAAGCAGGAAGGATTTGATGCAGAAAAAAAGATTCCCACAGAAAGACATGGTGCTGTAGCCCCGTCCAGCCATCCCAGCCCACGAGCGACTGGTAGGCGTGCTGTCTGAATTCTATCAAGAAAACGTCTATCTAAATATAAACAGTGGAAGATAAACTCATGTTTTGGAAGTCTGACATGCAAAGAAAAGGAAATCTTAAAAGAGAGCAATAAAGCTGACGTAAGCTATCACAACGGCAGCTCACCTGAGCACCATCTACTAGTCGGTCACTACGCTAAGCTTTACAAGATTTATACAGGCTTACCTTGCTTTATTGCGCTTCATTTATTCCGCCTCACATGTACTACGCTTACTTATAAATCAGAGCCAAGACTCTCTACCAGCAAAAAGACTGAGACTCACTTTATTGCGTGGTTTGGAACAGAACCTGCAATACCTCTGAGGTCTGCCTGGATATAGTCAATTTAGTGACCATTATCTCCATTTTACAGGTGAAGAAAACAGAGACAGAGAAGTTAAGAATGTGGCCTCCAGGTCATATAGTTTGTCAGAGATGGAACCAGACCTGTCTGACCCTAGACAACGCTTTTCATGATGATGCCAATTCATTGCTCCATCTGCAGGTTTCAAATGCCTTTCAGCCTGCTGGGAAGGTAGCTCCCGGAAGCTGAGTGATACTATCCCTTAAGTCACACTGCTCCCTCTGTTTCTAGTTTTGTACTCATCAAGCAACTTTCTGATATTTACCTGTTTTTCCAAGCCCATTCTCTACTTGGAAAAAGAGGAGTTGACCAGTCAAAAGGAATAAAGTGGATAGATTTGACAGTGATTACCTCTCAGAGTAAATTATAAGACCAGGCATTCTGGTTTTGAACATTAATTTGTCTATAAATTTGGACGACTTGACTAATCACAGAGGCACCAAAATCCTTTTCTGAGGACCATCGTAAGAGATGGTCCTGTACAAGCCCATAACTGCTAAACTCAACTCTAACAACAACAAAAACATAAAAAGCCAAACACAAAACACAAGCTACTATTAGTGTTAGAAAAAAATCTGGCTGATAGAACTACTACACATATAGCTAGAAGAACTGTCAGTAGCCTCCTTCCTTTTCTAGCAGGAAAAATGAAAGTATATTATGCAAACTTCTGGTGTTTCTGTGTAAGCGTGAAGATAATGAAAGGACCAAATTATTAAAAGCAAAGAAAAAGTATATTACCAGGTTAAATGGAAAGGCACATTTTTTCAGAACTAACTTTATTTTGGAAATGTTGGACAAGTGGCAGGTCTTACTGATGGATCAGAATTTCTTCCCCCAACTCCCTGTCTATATTCTACAATACTTGAGGACCTAATATTTTGGGGGAAAGCCAAATTTTATTTTTCTTAGTTTCCTCCCCAAGAGTTGGCCTGCTAATCCTTACATGACCTTGAACAGGAAAAATCAGTAGATGCTTTGGTTTTACATAAATCTTGCCAGTCCTTCCACACCCTAAATGTCTATAGGTTTACTATTTTGTATAGTTGGTATCCTATCCTCCTCTCCCCAGATCCATTTTCTGTCTTCTAGATGACATTGGCAGTGGTGATTCTCAGAGGAAAGTATAACTGGAGGGGACGCAGTAGGAACACCAAAATATGGGAAACTGGCCCATTGAAAGCTGGACGTAGTAGTGAGAAGCAAGAATGCTCCCCGTGATACCGGTCTTTCCCACAGCAAGTCAGGAGAGCTGAGAATATAACGTCTTCAGGAAAGACTTGGGGTTTGGCAAGAACGAGGAAGTAAAAGCAGAGAAGATCTTTTGAAGACAGTAAATAGTAGAGTTATGTACAGACGTAGGAAGCATGGATTTTGCATAGCGAAGAAGGGTAAAAAAGAAGGAAGTACAACTGATTCATACATCCTTTTTGGAAAGACATAACTACTGATTCAGTTCTCTTTAATTATCTTAGCCAGTCCCTTCTTGTCTGAAAATACAGTTCAACTTCAACTTAGTATCTTTCAATAATCACAAATTTTGAATTAGTAAAATTTCAGTAATTTGTGACTTCATCTCAATTATTCCTATATGAAGTTGAGGGAAAGGAAAAAGGACAGGCCAGTCACAGGGCAATAATTGCTGGGCCAACAAATAAATGATAGGCGTAAGAAGGAAGACAAAAAGTACATAAGTGTGTTTGTGCATGTGTTACATCTATGTCACCAGATGGGCTGGGACCAACTATACATAACAGGAAAAAGCTTTATCACAGCAAGTCTGTCAAAGCCTGCAGTTGGTCTCACAAACGTCTACCAAGGAGGAATATTTTGTTTACTATGATCATTTCAAGTTGGAGTCAACTTTGAAAGAGAACTGATGTAAGAAATATAAATGCAAAACTCTGGTTGTTTTTATGGTTTACTTTGAGGAGCCTACAGGGCACCACTCAGAGTCCTTAGAAGATAGTCCCTGATCATCTGCCATAAAATTGCAAATATGCATAACTCATCAATATTTGATATAGATATTGGCAAAATGACCCTTTTGGTACTTCAAAATATATCACAGAATCTTCAGCCTGAATAGTAATCATTACGATGACCTAATTTGGTCCCCTTCTCTTACAGATGAAAATATTTAGAGGCTAAAAGGGGCATTTTAAGCAACATGTACAAAGTGGAAAGAACATGAATGAAATCTCTTATTTAAAAGCAGAGCATTAAAGAGAATCAAATCAAAGCGAATCAAAAACCTTTTAAAAAGAAACACGTCTTCTCGGTTCGTTTTTTACACAAAACAATTATAAATGACATCCTCTCCCCCTTGCAGAAGAGGACTCACACCATGCCCAATTCGATCTTTTTGCAAATACACACTCATTCTTTCAGGCAGACACATTACCAGGCAGTTCTTTCCTTTTATATTCAACTCTAGACTCATCACCTAACTGAAGGTTTTTCACAAAGTTCTGAAAAATCACTGAAGCTCAGCAAGTTAATCACGTTTACTAATCCTCACCCCAATGTACCTGCTTCTAGAGAGGAAAAAAAATCAGAGGTAGCATAATCTAAATGTAAAATGACCGTTATTCTGGAAATTAGAAAACAGGTGAGTAGCCTATAATTTTCATTGTGTCTCATACCCTCCAAAAGAAGGGATACTAGCTATTTAGAACAAAATGTGCATGCAGTGAATTAGGACCCCATCCCCAAGCACTACCAGTGGTTCTCTGCCATGCTCACTGGGAGGCAGGCTACATGTCAGAACCAAAAGAAACAGGAAATATATATTATAGAGATAACCTAAAATCTGCCCTAAGGAACTCCAATGGCATTTTAATACCCTTACTCAAGCAAGAGGGAAAGGGGTAATACTAAACCCAACCCTGGATTTACCCAGCACGTCCCCCATGTGTATTGAGAGTCAGCTTGCATGTCTCAAAGGATGAATGGACAACCTGATATTACCCATTTGACAGAGGAGAAAACTTAAATCAATGGCTTGGATCGGTCCGTCTGACAACTGACAATTTCAGTTTAGAGATTGTTCTGCAATTTAGTCTACAGCCATTTGAAAGGAAAACTGATGCGAGCCAGGTATTTCTTCCAGTATTAATACAATGACTTTCTAGTTACTAAGGTTTTGATGCTCCAGGATTCCATCTAACAACGATTACTGACAAAATATTTCTAATCTGCAAAGCTGTTGACACCTATACGCCATATAAACTCCACCAAGGGGAGAACCCCTGATGTCCAGTTTGAAGCACCTGTTGGTTATTTACCACAATGAGAAAATTCTGTTACGTGTAATTAAGCTGAATTATTCATTCACATTCTCTGTCCCACTCCCTCTTTTCCTTGGCTTCCCTCCTTTCTTTCCTTCCTCTACCCCAAAGGGCCAACCAAGTTCTCTGTAAAGGACCAGACGGTAAATAGTTTAGGCTTTTTGGTCTCTGCCATTGTTGCACAAAAGGAGCCATACACAACCCATAAAGGGTGGGGTGTGTCTGTGTTTCAATACTACTCTTTACAAAACCAGGCCGGGGCAGAGTTGGCTCATGGGGCTGTAGTTTTTCAGCCCCTGGTGTTGAGTAGCAGTTCTACAACTTTAGCCGGCATCAGAATCACCTCTAGGACTTGTCAATACACAGATTTCTGGGCCCCATTCTTAGTTTCTGATTCGGCAGGTCTGTAGGAGGCCTGAGATTCTGCATTTTTAGTAAGTTCCCAAATGATGCTGATGCTGCCGGTGTAGCGACATTTTCAGAACCACTCGTATAGAAGAATGGTCTACACTACACTCATTGGAAGGCTGAAATGTGATAAACAAGAAAGTGGAAATAACATGCTGTAAACCTGACTGCTAATTTTATAGAATATTTCATATGAAGACTTACTGTTAAGTGCCATAATATTATCTGTTCCTGGATGATGGAAATTTATTCCCATGCGCCCTAAAAAATAAAATAATTTTATTTTAAGCACAAAGAAAATAATGCTTAATACAACTGTTTCAAATACACTGTACAATATGAACATTACAAAAAGATAAAACAAATTAAATCTATAACAAACAATGCTATCAAAGATCATAGCGATTACAAGCTTTTAAATCAACTCATAAAATATACACACAAAAAATCTTAAAAACAAAGCCAACGTCTCAAATAACAACAAATAAATAAAACAAGACAAAAAAGAAGCTTCCATTATAATCACGTGAAATTTCAATTCATCTCCCGCATTCCGATTTAAACATGCCAACTCCCTGGATTAAGCATTTTATTTAAACAATTCATAGCGCCCTTCAAATTTAAGCAGAAAATAATGAATTCAAAAAGTATATAAATTTGAAGCTTAGAGGGAATAAAAAGGTAAAGGTTTCATAGCGGCTCAAAAAGACAACTGTCAGAACGGCAACTGGAATAAAGATGGTGAAATTTATGTAACAGAGTGGGGAACAATGACCGGCCTAAAAATCCAGGGTCTGACTGCTGTCCCTACCACTAACTAGTCATATGACTTAGGGCATAATGCTCATCTCCAGACCTTTGTCCTTATAATAAACAGGTCACAAACTTCTGCCCACACTGGCTGGCTACTTGTTTTCCTATGCCTCCTCTGAGGGTTGTAAAATTAAAAATTAAAAAACAAAGAATGTGTGAGAGAGACCATGTGACCCACAGGCTGAAAATATTTACTCTCTGGCCCTTTACAAAGTTTGCCAACCTCTGGTCTATGAGATGACAAGAATGAATTAGATGGCTCAGCTAACAGCCTCCAGGGTTAAAAGTGAAAGATGTACACATCTGGTATGTTTTTTTCATTAATTATTTGGGGAAAGGAGGTGGATATATCCAAAGAAAAATGAAACAGAGAGAGTCTTATATGGAAAAACTATATACTTAGCAAGTATTCTTGGCCAATTCCTTCAACAAAATAGTTATTGAAACAATGCTTTTGTGTAAAGCTAGTATCTATGAACTTGGCTCTGCAAGGTTTTCATGTCCAATTATGTAAAGGTTTACAATGAAATTCTCAGAAAAATGTTAATTTTAGATCACTACCACTACCGTTTAAATAAATGTCAACAGTATTTTCGGGGAGAGGGAGACAGAGAAAGCTGGAGATAAGGAAAACGTGATTGACTTTTCCAACAAATACAGTGCTTTAATTGCAAAAGGTCAGTCATCATTTGGTAGTAAACTCTGTTATAGGATACTAGAGGCCAACAGCATTATCAAGCTCTTCTGGCCTAAAATAAAAGAATCACAGTGGACAAAACATAGTATTTGCCTCTAATAAAAAGGGGTAACCATGAATTTCTAGTTAAATCAAGGCCAGCCTAATCTCCTAAAGACCCACAGATCACAACAATTTGTGAAAGGTCATTTCATATTAAGGGATAGGGGAAAAAAACCAAAATTCTCTTAAACGTAATGTTGCTTTTACTGATGGATGGATAGATGTGTGTGAGAGAGACAGAGAGAGAGAGAAGAGAAATTAAGAACAGAAAAATCATCAATGGTTGATAGATTCTGATGAAAGTGTTCTAATTATACAAGGAAGCATTACAGAACTTTTAATAAAAATTATTTTTTGTTTTTATTATTTTAAACTTCCTTATTAGGAGGAAGACATTACATCTATCCCCCAGTGGAGACTATGTTGCTAGCATTTACATTATGATAAAATTATTTTTTAAATGTTAATGTTTTCTATAGAAAATCATATTCGTAAAGAAACATCTCTTAATAATAGAACTGCCTGTTTTATTTTGTATAAATAAATTTTTTGTATAAATAAATTTTGTATAGCTTTTCATATTTACTAGAAGCTAATTATTAGAGGAGTTTCAAAAACTACCTATTGTTAAAAGACACACGTAACAGGATCTCTATATGCAATTGCTCTGTGTCTTACATTTTTCCAGCTCCTAAGTCCATCTAGAGTCCCTAAAAATTATAGTCTATACCATATACAATGAGTGCTATCTCTTGCTACCTTGACCAGAACCTATTATGGGAAAATTTGCCACCCGAACGAGGCTTTGATTCAGTAAGGAGAATTTCCACTCTGGTTTTAGTTAGCTATATCAGTGTTCTTTCCATTATTTTCAGAAAATCATGACATTATTTGGATTCATTATCCCCAAATTCAAACATCCATGAGAACGAGGTGTGATTTACTCACTGGAAAGTCTGCCTAAAAACGCAATAAGAGTTCAAAATCATTGCCCATTAGAACGTAAGGAAGTGGCACATAGAGAGGGACTCTACGACCTCTGACCAAGGAATATTCAGAGGTAGGTGTGGTTCCTAAAAGGAGGGATGTTCCCTAAACATTTCTAGAATAATAAAGGGTTATCAAGAAAACCAAGTGAGCCAAATTTAGCTGATCCTCATTCAACTTCTTTTGTTTCCTGTGCCAATCATTTATAGTAAAGAATTATGTAGTTTACAATGACTACATCAAATAAGAGTTTTTTGCCTGTTTCTAGAAATACTTATGTCACCATACTTAAAGGGGTGCTATCTCTGCAGTCCTCCAGAAGTTGGATCCGTTTTGGACTCTTTCCATGAGATTTTAGGACTTTTCAGCCTTGAAAGATGAAACTGAAAAGAAGCTTGGTAGTTTTTCTAATTATCATCCTCTATCCCACACTGACTTCTTCCAATTCAATCTTTCTAAAGATGCAGCAAAAAAAGAGAGCCTTAGGCAATGTTTTGTAGATGAAGACATCACTACTTGCTGAAAAGCAGAAAACTTTTTTGCTTTTGCTGGTGTCCTCCCTAACTCTGTTGGCCTTTTTGACCCAACGGATCTCTGGATCTGTGGATCAACATCATTAACAAAAGATATAATAGAAAACTCTAGGTCAATGCCAGATTCTTCAGAACCAATTATTTAAATATAATCAATTCCCCCCCGACTGAATGCTAATTCTTTTTAGTAAACTCACGGTTTCTTTAAGCTACTTTCTTTACCTCTTCAAAAATTAATGTTTTGATTATAAAGTACAATATATTTTCATTGGAGATAAATTAGACAATACACAAAAATGAAGAAAACAAGATCACCAATCAAAGACAAACTCTGTTAACATTTTGATTTACGGTCTCTTCCAGTTTAGAGAGTATAGTATGTGTACAAAGGTTTCTTTTTAAAAATTAGAAATGATTTTATAATTTTATTTTTACTTAATATATTGTTTGCCTCAAGTCTTACAGCTATGGATTTTGGAGGAGAGAGAAAATATGTAACCGCTAAAGAAAAACTTATTCCAAATTCAGATGAGGCCATTTCTTTTTTTCTTCCCTTTGTCCAACAAATACTGCTGTTTAATCAGCTGTGAAAATAGACTCAAGTGTGTGACATCTGGAGATTTCTGTTAATGCAGTCTGGTGCTGCCAGCGTGACATTTTGTCCATGGTCTGCTATTTTTAAATTGTTCTTGTCAGCTAGCTATCTTTTAAGAACAGTGTAAAATATAAGGTTTTGAAAACTGGAAAGCATACTTGGTTTTACTGAGTTAAATGATGCTGTGGAAATCTGAGACTATGTCCCACTTTCCCCACTGCACAGGGCCTGAAAAATGTGGGTGAGAGGAGATGGAGGAAGAAGTTGGAGAATAGGGTTCTGCATGGTTATTTGGACTGTAAAAATCACAGTCTCATAAGCTCAATTCACATTCGTATTTAAGAGGCCAGTTATAAAAAAAATACGTCTACTGTTATTCAAAGTTTTAGAGTCCAAAAAACCCACACTTTTACATGTCTGAAACAGAAATTGGAATTTTTATTCTTTCATAATTAATTATGAAAATCACCTCTTCACTTCTGCAGTATGTTACGAGATAGCATCTTCCTTTAATCCTCCCCACTTGCTCTAAAAAGTCAAGTCCTTCAGAGACCTTCATATAACAGAATTCGAGTGCCACATTCCAGAAAAGGTTATAAGACAACATACATATTTTACTCGATTCTATTTCCCACTTCCTTTTTCTATAAAGTTGAAGATACATTCCTTCAGAAAAAGTATCAAAAAGATGTAATAATATGATATGTGGGAATACAATAAACTGGTATTTTAAATCTCTTTTAAGGAAAAAATGATAAAAGTTTGGTATTGTCCATATTCTAAATATGTTCCAAAGAGCCAAGAAGCAAAAGCTGAGAGTTTAGACTTCAGGTCAAATCCTAATTTATTCGCATACCAGTAGTGGATATTTTTCGGCATTTTATCTCATTCCCTTGAGCCTACGTTTCCTCATTTCAGACAGTACTCGAGAACAATTAACTCAGAATTTCTGGAGGTAGTACACAGGATTAAAGTACCCACAATCTTTTTTTAAAAATGCTCAGGTGATTACACTGCTACACTGAAAGGGCCACTGGGCAAATTAATGGGAGGGACCTATAAAAACAAAATCACTCAACTTCTATCCACTGTCCCCCTCTTGTACAGAACAAGAACAATCACTTCTTGCTGACTCAGAACCTGTGCCCTAAAAGCCGTGGAATCTGCTAACTCACACCAGACAAACTGATACGGGCCGAAGGGAGGTAGCACAAAAATAGAACTGGAGTAACAATTCAAGTGAGGAAAGGAACAGTATTTTTTTCTGAACAAGCTGAATGTAATGAAGGTGCACTTGACACTTGCTCTTTTTACTTTTCAAATTTCAGTTCCAGGAATGGTGAAGAAAGAGAACATTCAAATATATAAAAATGTTTCATCAGGTATTACTCCCAAGCAGTCAGCCAGGCCTACTCTTCTGTTCAAAAAGGGAGACTGCATGGGATGAGAAAAAGGTGGCTTCTTCCTGTTTTTTCCAAGATGTCTGCCATACTGCGCTACCGCAGCCAGGGGACAGGGCCTTGCTTCTCACTGTCACCTACACTGCCCAAAGCACTGGGATTGGTATTTCCCTATTACTCTTCTCTTTTATTACTTCGTCCTCTTTGAGTATTAATCCTAAGGGAGGGTATGATTAATCAAACCTAATGACCCTGGGTTTTCAGAGAGGTTCCCCAGTGGCTAGATGAACCTTCATCATTAGCAGCAAGTCAGGGGACAGCTGTAAGGAGGGTATACAGATGAACCTTTTCCCCCTATCTCTTATCCTACCTCTCCCAGTGCCTGAAATCCCCTTAATCCTCAGTTATGAGGAGAGTTGGATTTCTCTTCGGTCCACTAGAAAAGAGGGCAGAGAACAATTCCTCCCACGCAGGCCTCACTCAGACTTCTACCAACCCACGGGGTTCTGTACTTAGAAAAGAAATAAGGGACAGTTTTCATTCGTTCATCACCCTTCTCAAAACTCTCATCTTTTGGAGGCATTCTCTCAAATGAACAATAGGAAAAGTCATACATAAGACATGGTAAGAGATAAGAGGTAATTGTTAAAATTTCATTCTGTTACAACTAAAAACTGTAGCTAGAGATCTTTAGGAAGCCCAAATATTAGTCTAATTTTTATTTAAACAAGCGTTCTGTGAGCCGATCAACAGTGCAGCAGACATTCCTCAAGATGCTGTGAAGAAAGCTCAGTTCAACTTTTCCTCTACATCACTTGACATTTTTATCACAGGGGAGGAGGTGAGGGACCTTTTAAAATTTCCTACAAACATGTTCAACGCTGACCTAGTGTAAGTATAAACTAACTGGAAAACTGCTAAAGCTCTTTTACTAAAACAGAAATCGTATTACTTCCTGAACTTTCTATTCTGTCATTTCTCCCACTAACCCGTTTTTTCCTTTGAATCAACAGAACAGTAGAATAAAGGGATTTGTTACTGAATATATTTTTAATATTCAATTAAATATTACTGTGAATATATTTTCACCATGTTCACTTTAAGTACATCATGAAGTACTTTATTTTTCATGAATGTGATATTATACTTTCTTTACGTTATTCAGATATACAATTTCGGGAAGCCAACATAACTTATAGGAGGATTATTTTCCTTTCTTCTTTAGGTGGTTTTTGATAATGATAGAACATTTATCCTTATAATCATTATTTATCTGTGGCAAATACAAAATTTTGAAAACTTGCATTTGTAAGCTTTCAACATTTAGCTGCAGTCTAGCTGGAAGTAAATATTATAGGGATATAAAGGTTTATTACCCAGGCCAGGAAGCAGGCATAGCACTACCAATGCCAGCAAAAAATCGTAGATAACATTTGAGCAGTTTCTAGTGTCAGGAACTTTATCTGACTCTATGAAGTAGGTGCTTTATTTCAATGAAGAGGACACTAAGACTTGGAAGAGGCTAACAAATTTATCTACATCAATAGCAAACTAGAGGCAGAGGCAGACTTCAAACCCAGGTTTGAATGACTGCAAAGTCAGTGTCTAAGAAAGGATGAGTTGAAATTCGATCTCCTCTACAGAGAATATAAAATGTCTGGAAGAATGTTAATAAAAATAACAATCTTTGTTATATCTAGGTGGTAAGTCTCAGGCGGTTTTTTCACTGTCATTTTTGTCTTCTTATGTATTATCTGAATTTCTTACAATGAACAAGGATGTATTATTTTCGAAAGAAAATTGAGCTCCAGAAAAAAAACACCAAAACAAACAAGCATACAGAAAAACTAATGAGTCTATAATTTGAGTTTTGAGACCCTCAAAATAGTGTTCCTGTGTTCAAGTGGGAGAAGAGGATACTAAAGGTAGGAGGAAAAACACAATGGAGTAGAGGGAAGTGTTGCTGGACAGAAGCCACATGGTGGTTCCCCTGGCCTACCTACCACCTTTCTCTTAAAGCTCAGTTCACCTAGATGTTTACTTTTAACTGACTAATATCTTTTTATTTTTAACTGTCTAGAGGTTTATATGTTTTGACCCAGAGACCCTCTCTATGAATTTACTTTAATGGAAAGCTACGTGTAAGAACTCATCCACAGCAGCATTCCCTATAATGAAGAAAAAGCTGGGCACAAACTAAGAGTGTAAAGTTAAGGCCTACCAATAAATTATGAAGACCAGATAAAAACATGGATAATGTTTATCATATGAGAAATAGAAAAATAAAGGATATACCATCACAATGTTTCTTTTATTTTTTAGTTACCTTTTTCTTATTATAAATTTGTTTTTTAAAGTCAAAAGTTACTTAAAATATTTCCTTTAAAATGCTAGCATCATAATTATGTCATTAGAAGTAATAAGGATCAAACACATGGTGCCATAAACCAGATAGAACGTCTCCCAGCTGGAAAAGGGAAGCAGGAAGCTCAAACACCCTAACCAGAGGACAATGACATGATGACCATGGGAAGTAGTCGTTTATAGGCAATCAATGTGGTGGCATGATCAACTGAGAAATTGCAACTATACTGAGGCTATGAAAAAGTACATATTAAATGCCTTCCAACTTCTTAGGACATATTATAAGCACAATTCTATAGACGAAACCTCACATTTTCAAGTGTAGTAGAGAAATTTATGCAGAGGTAGTTGGGCATGCAATAAAAATGGGGCCACCACAACTGGAATAAGGTATTTACATTATCCCATAAGAGGGACCTCCTCACATTTTGCCAGTGCTACCCTCAACAGGACACAATAGCTCCTGCTTAAACAATATCCACAAAAGGCTGGAAAATTATTTTACCGACTAAAATCTAAGATCCTTTTGTAGTCTTTTATTGCTAGAAGAAAACAATACAGATTAAGATAAGACAAGTATGGATAGAGCAAGGGTGGAATATTTTAGAATAATTAGAAAGGCTTATAGATGTTTGAGGTAGAGAAGGAAGACAAATGCAGCTTTAGATTTTAAAAACCAAAGCAGTCTGTGAATATCGTTTTGTGTTTTTCTTTTAAACACCATTCTCTCATTTCCAAGTGAAATGTGCTTTAAATTACTATGTACCTAATGTTTCAACTGAAGAAAGACATGGTAACAGTGACTAAATATAACAATGAATAAATGAGAGATTTTTTTTCCCTACTTCAGAAAGCTTTAAAATATAACTTTTCTCAAAATCCTTTTATTTTCTTCATAGCCTGTTAACTACTTTCTTTTTCACTGGAAATTGAGAAATGCAGTAGAAAATCATGAGTGTGACAAGAAAAGAATGAAATGGATTTCTGGTGTAGCTGGAAGAAGAGCCTGGCAGGTGTTCACAGTCAGTCAGTCATACCCTATACAAAAGCCTGGAGAGAACCAAAGGGGATCAAATTCCTCGCAACTCCAGAAGACACAAGGGTTCATACGAGATAGGCATTCCTGTGGCTAACTCTTCACAGTTTGCAGATCGTAAGGTTCTAAACCTACGTATAGTGGCTATTTCAACAGAAAATTTCCATTCAAGTATTTTAAACTACCATAGGGCTCCTAAAACATCCTATAACCCATAAAAAGAACTATCTGTAATTATGAGCGTAACATCAGCCTCTATCCTGAATTTACACGGGCTGTAAAAATAGTAAGGCCTTAGGACTCTCTGCCTTCTATTTAACCCCAAACATTTATACACTTGAAGACATTTTTCTTGTATTTTAGCCTTACAGAATGCAAAAGGGTTGCTAGCTGCTCTTCAGTCTGTGTCATGTTACTTCCTATACAAGGAAATTGATTATATATTAATATAATAAAATGGAACCCTTTTCTATGAAGTTTTCTGAAATAGTCTTTGGAGACTGGCTTACTGGTTTACTAAATCTCATACTTCCTTGCATTATACTTGGACTTAAATGAATTATCCAGGTTCAGCTAAGAATTCCAAATGCACAAAGCCTAGAAAACTTGGCTTCTGGTCTCATGCTAGAACCACCACCTCAGCTACCCAACACATGCTTCTGCCAGACATTGTGATTAAAGCAATCAACCTTGAAAATCATAGGTAGCTGACCCAGGTTAAAAAAAAAAAATCAACTTTAAATACATTCCACAATGCTTTATAGAAGCAAACAAAAACAAACAAACAACAAACAAACAAAATTTAAAAAAAATCACAATTATTAAAAAGCTGATTTTTGTTTAAAACACCAAGCAAGGAATGGACATATGAATATTCCTAACCTGCAAAATGATTCCTCCACATTATATCAGCGAAACTCATTGGTGGGCCACTGGGAGGGTAGTGTTTACCTTTCAGAGGCTCATGATCAGTCCTGATCATATCCATTAAGGAGTTCTCCAACGAGTGCAAGTTAAAAGTGTCATAGGGCCTACTCCGGTCCTAAAAGCAAAAACACAGAACAACAAGATAATACGTAAAATTACTTTGTAAAATGAATACCATAGCATTTGCTTCTTGCCATGTATTGAGGACATGAATCAAAATTCCAGATAATTCTAATAACACACATTCTTTTCATTAAGAATAATGACTTATTTCAGAATGACACCAAACTTAACACTAAGGTTGGAAGCAAAAAAAGTAAGAATGACTTGGCAACATTAAGTTTAATACAAGTTTCCATAATTAATGAAATTGCATTCTTTAATCCCTAATATTTTTTAATACATATGTGCCACTAACTTCAGACTGACTTTCTCTCAAGTGAACTAAAAATGTGAATTCAAGAGAGAGTCAAGTGAATGGGCTTTGTCCTTCCCTCTTTCCCATTCACCCCCCTTTCACTGTCAAATAAAGATTCTATTCAAATGAATAGAGATTTTTTTCTGGAGGAAGACCATAATTAAGAACTATCAATCTTCAAAAAGAATTACTTTCCCGAACAACCAAAATGTGACTATAGTTTCAATGTAATTTTTCTGGATATGTTTAATATTTATTATTGGTAGGTTCCACACACTAGATATACTTTATAAAAAATGTTTTCAACACACTAAAATTACTTTTTGAAAAACATTCACATGAAAAAACTATCCCTAGGTAGTGTTTTCATGATGTTAGATTCAACAGATTTTGAAAATAGAAAGCTAATGCAAACTAAGTGAAGACAAAAATAATTGTTGCACCACATTTCGCTCAAATCCATGGGAGACCATCACCTACAAATTACTTTTAGTAGTTTGAGCCAAAAAGGAAGTTCAGCTCATGGCCTAACTTATTACTAAAGAACAGAGTTAGTTTGCTTTTGTTTAAGAAAAGCAAGACAAACGTACACCTCAACAACCACACCAAATCACACTGCAGCAATGAGAGATTATTTTTAGGATCCTGAACAGTTTATCCTGCCTTATCACTTATTCTCTCCTATAAAAAACAGAATGACAAAATGATTGCCTAGATGAGGAAAAAAATGATAAAATAGGTAAAAAACAAACAAATAAAAAAAAAACACCTCAGCTACAATGACCGTTTTCTAGGTTAAGTCTTAAACTCTTGGGAAGCTCTTTTCTTCTGGTTTCTGGAAAGCATGGCTGTATACTTATCCAGGAAGGCAGAAAAGTGGTTGGCATTTTTTTCAGCACTGAGCACAAAGGAGAAACTCAGGGAGTTATTGAATAAGTCAATGCATTATGAATCAATGCAGAACCAAAGAACAGCCCTGAACTAATAACCAGGAGACAAGAGTGCTACAACAACTACAATTCATTGGGAGCTTTTGGGTACCTTATGATCTACCTCTCCATTCTGTACCTGAAATTCCTCCTTTTTTACAGATGAGATGGTTGATCTAGATTATTTCTAATATACCTAACGATTCTATACATTTTTTTTTTTTAACTCATAGATGAGGAGTAGGGGTGGAGAGAAGATTTTACAAAAATGCACAAGCCGAAGGCCACTCCCCAACTAGGCCCTGGTAATTCAGAAATAAATGTAGCCTAGTCCCTGTTTGCAAGCAACTAGTAGAGACAGACATAACCAATTAAGAGTATGACAGGTATTTTGACAGAGGAATGTATAGTACAATGGAAACTAAGCCAGTCTACTTCTTAAAGAACATATATTTGTGTATGTGTGTATTATAACATTTTTAAATCACATTCTGTAAAGTCCTAGGTGTCTTGAAGCTAGACCTGCCATGTGACCATGTATAAGGCTTGTCTTAGTTATTCTCAATGGCCTCAGTATTCTCATTAGTAAAATGGGTTCTTACCTGTAAGGATTAGGTTGAAATTACTTAAGTATTTATTTCACTCACATTGTGTTTGCCAAAGAGCAAGTACTCAACATTTGTTAGTTTACTGCCACCACCCCCTTTCTACCTCCACCCCATTTTTTTTCTTTTTAATACTCACCAGTTATGTGTTTCTATTGTTGGCTTAAAAGAAAAGACATAGACTATCTGGGGGGATTCTCCATTTTGTTCCCTATATAATTCAAGAAGGTCCTTTCTTTTACCTTCAAGGTCTTCCTGCAGATCATTTGTTTTGCTTTGGATTCAAGTTATCAGTGGAAGCTCCAATTACCTAAGGAGTAAAGCTGAATTTCCAGAAATGCAGGCTTATCTTTTTCCCCATAAGAGGTATCATATTCTTTGTCCAAAGAAAAAGCCAGAGGTAAAAAAGTGTGCTGATGAGGAGGTAAAAGACAATTTATTTTTGGCACTGACAATCGCAGAATAAATGTCTAGGAGCCTTTCGTCATACATACTCGTATCCACACTTATAACTACAACCCTGTAGATGTGGGACTGTTTTAAAACAGACTGAGAAGTCACAGGAACTATAAGAAATGGCTTTTTGAGGCATTTGAGAATCTTTCCAGCCAGGACAATTTTTTTTTTCATGTAATTCTTGATCTAATCTTCAAGGTAGATAACAACATACTCATTTTACATGTGGGGGTGGGGGTTGGGGGCTGAGGTTCAGGGAAGAGTCAAGCCTGGATCTGACCTCAAAGTTAATACCTAAGGAGTATAAAAAGAAGCTGATCCAATCTATATGGAAGAGTAAATGAAAGGTCTATAGAAGCATAGCACTGCATCTAATTACTGATGAAATGACCTTCCTGGTAAGGTGGTAGAAAGTTCTTGTTGGAAGACAATATCAGATATTATTTTCCTGTCAGGAAAATTGGAAGGGATGTTTGGAGGAGGATCCATGTATCTGTATCTGAAGTGATTTCCAAAACTGTCCCATTGTCAAAATCACATGTAAAACAGTTAAAATGTAGATTCCTGGTCTCCAGCTACAACCCACTTAACCATCATTTAAAAAAAAAATTAATGTTCCAGGTGATTCCTATGACTGATTAGATTTGAGAGCCACTAGACTGGATGAGTCTTCCAGTTAAGCCTTTACACTCTGACTGATCTATAAAATGGGACAGTAAAATAAGGGAAGGGGCTAGGAGGAGAGCAGCAGGAAATAAACAAGCCTGACCACTTGGCCAAGTCTTCCAGTCTACTGTGGATTAGAGAAACAGTTGGTGGCCTGGTTTTTAAAAGCACAAACTTTGAAATCAGACATCTGATTTTCAAATTCTGGCTCTGCCACGTGCTGGCATGTCACTCTGAACAAATTTTTAAGCCTTGATTATCTTCATCTATAAATGAGGGTGATAATAATTCTCTCTTTATGGCTATTTTTAGAACTAAATGACAGAAGGTACAACATGCATCTATACAGTGGTGGCTACTGGAATATTAGGGAGAATACAAGGAGACTTCTGTGATACCACCTCAGAGTCCTGGGACACAGATTTAAATACCTACAGGTTCATGGGTTCTAACCTAATAGGGTTCACTAGACTAGCTCAATAGACGAAAACATATGACGTGTGAAATGCACGATAGAATTTGCACAGCCTTTTTAACTGAACAAACCTCAATGCTGAGAAACATATTTTTCTCATTAGAATTAATTCTATCCATGCCTCATCAATTTATATTTGCTGCATCCTTTCTGCTTTACAAATAGTAAACGAATGCTGAAATAATTGATTAATCAGGAAGCCTGTAAGAGATAGAAAAAGGATAGAAAAACTAAAAAATTTGCAGTGAAATTCCACAGAAATTATGCACACGACAAACTGACCACAATTTACCGTTCAACAACAAAAGTTACAAGTGGCGACTAACCTTTTAAGTCTTTTTTTCATAAGTTTTGTTTCCCAATATAGAGAAAATAAGGAAAACATCTTTTTCATTTGTTTTTAACACACAAACACATCAGGAAGTATTAGAACATTTATAAATAATGCATCCCATTATTGACTCTTTTTCTCTGAATATGACCAGTAACAGATGTTATCAGTTACTTGTATATAGAGGCAGTCCACCCCCACTGTACAGTTCATTAAGCCCTGCTTTCTTTCTTCCCCCAGCTTGACTTAATAAAATAAATTATTCAAGTACTTAATATGTGTCTGGCACTGTTCTAAGTATGCTAAATGCATTCCCTCTCAATTCTACAAGGCAGGTAACTTTTATTCCCATTTTATAAATTAAGCAATTAAATCTTGGCGAGATTAAATAACTGGCCAAGGTTAACAGGGCTAGTAAGCAGCCGAGTCGGGGCTCAAACCCAGTCCCATCCAGACTGTGCTCTAAAGGACATTTGCTGCACTGCCACCCTGACTTCCTTCTCCCTCTGCCTCAAATCCTTTCAGAAACACCCCACTTCAACCTAATCCTGACACAGTCAGAGAGAGGCCTCTGACTTCACCTGCCACACAGGCATGGTAACCCTTCTTTACCCTTGCTCAGTTACCCTTGTCCAACTGGCAACTCGTTAACCTCACGAAGTAGCTTATCTATCCTCTGGCACAGCCCCAGGCCTGCTTCTACCAGCCTTATCCCAGGCACCTGCCTTTTCCTTGTGAGAAATCCTTTTCTACCCTTTCTGGCTTACCCCCGGACATTTCCTCTCCTAGAGATACAAGGGGGCCGAGAGCATGAGAGCAAAAAGCAGCTCTGGAACAAAAAGATAAAATGCATCATGCTTCTGGTGTGCTAGGCACTGGGCTAAACGCTTTCGAGCCATGATCTCAATCCCACCACAACCCTGCAGAGTAGGCGTTATCTCCATTCCACAGAGGAGAACACTGAGGCTCACAAAGGTGATGCAACTGCTCATACTTTAACTGTTTGTAGAGTCACAAAGCCGGTCAGAAACCAGGATGTGAACCCAGGTCAGGCCAGTCCAAGCCAGTAAGGTTCCAGGGCTTCTACACTGATCAGCTGCCCTGTGTCCCATGAACACCGGGGTTTGGCTGGGAAGAAAGGGGCACAGACAAGAGCAGTAGTCCATGCGTGGGTAGATATTTAAAAGGGCACGAAAAGGATCAACGTGGTTGTGAAATAATATAGAAAAACAAGAAAAGGAATTCCTGAAGGCAGGTTTTTCTACTTATCATATAGCTTCAACATAAATATTTCAATGTTAAATGAATTCAACACATAAAAGAGGATGAACCCACAAAACTAGCCATTTCTACATTTCCACCCTACTGCTCTTATTTTCTAACTAGTTTACATTATTTCGAATTATTTCAACTCCCTCTCTATCTACACTATAAACACTGTTTAAGGGTAATGAATAGGCTTTACCTATTTTTAAATGGATATTTAATCACATAATTAATATATGAACCTATTTTTTTCAAACACACATATATACAAATAGAGTATTACAGAAAAAGCAAAAGTCCCCAATCCTGCCTTCTTGAACTCTCTTCAGACTACTCTATACATTTGGCATGTTGTCTTTCAGATGCTGGGGGGGGGGGGGAATATATATATATATATATATTATAAAATATATGGTTTTATGTGTTTTTTCTCCTAAACATAAAAGTTTGCATACTGTCCTGTGTGTGTGCGTGTGTGTGTATCCATAGAAAATATACAATTTTATGTGTTTTTTCCTCCTAAATATAAGTTTGCATACTGTCCTGCACTCTGCTTTCTTTGACCAACATTGTGCTTCTGAGATAGGTTCCTTTTAATATATATATTCTTGCCTCTCTGCCACCCAACCATATACACAGCCCTCCTACAAAGTAAATACATTGTGACTATGTTAAGAGAATCGAGTAATCATCCCAATGTACATTCTATAAAAATGTTTTTGATTTTGAGATTCCCTCCCCCCACCCCCATCTCTCAATTTTTTCAAAATTTTTGTTCTGGCCCTGGAACTGCATCTCTTCCATGCTTGGTCTACTTTGGCACCATGGTTTCCTGACGCCTGGTTTCTATGAAGGACACTACTAATAATGAAACCTAAGGCTCTATGAAACCTGCCAGCCCTGAGTAAAAACCAAAGAGGCAGTATATCTAAAAGCTCCACATACAGTGATTTCAAGCACAGAATCTGCGTAAGAGTACCATAAAGAACAGACGGGACATTCGATAATGTTCTAAACCAATTACTGCTGTTAGTTTTCAGAACCTGCTAAAAGAATGAGGTTCCTACATCAAGCTGAACTTTACTATAGTGCTGAGCAGCTGGACATACATTTGCCCTAAGATTAAAACCTCTCGCAGATGATGGAAAACCTATGTCACTAAGCTGAGGGGAAAAGGAAAAACATAACTTTTCAAAAGCAGGTTTTCATCCCATCTTCAGTAACTATCAAGTGCTTTAGTCAACGGTAAATTGTAACTATCCCAAATGAGACTAGTTATTGTATTTGTAACCCTCTGAAAGACGTGATTGTAGGCTCTCCGTCAGTCACTCAATAGCAAGCAAATACTCTTTCTATCTAACTTAAAGTCCTGACAAAGTTGAAACTTTTCTCCCTTTTCAGCCCAAAGGAAAAAACAAAAACAATTGATCAGCACCTGCTGTGAATTTTAATATTCTTTAAAATTATTGTTAAACCCAGTCTTCCATACAAGAAATTCTCAAGATGATTATCCCAAGCAGCTTATTAGCCCTCACTACAGACTAGGATAAGATTAGGGAATACAAAGAAATTACAACTTCCTCATTTTTCTCTTCTTGAGGATGCCTACTTCCAATTACTTTCACCTTTTCATCAGATGTATTTGTCCTTGGTGTATAACAGCAAACTAAGCTAAGTTCTCGAGAAGTTAAAAAAAAAAAAAAAGCAAGAAGATAGTTTTACTTGCTCTGAGAGATGCTCAAAAATCAGATGAGCAGGACAACGTGAAGCACAACCCAGCCATTTTCCCCTCGTCTCTTCCTGCTCCCTGCCATCCCCAACCTTCCTCCATAGCTCTTCTCATTGGTTTGCCACACGGGTAGATAAGAGGCCCAGTTTATCTGACACAGGGAAACATGGCTCTTGGAATCACCTTCTTCACCTGAAACGACCTACGCATTGAGGCTAGATCTAGCCAGGCAAATGCTGAAGGGGTCAACTGGACACAAAGTACAAACGCCTATTGCTACCACTTCTGACTGTACCACTTATAAACAGTTCAGAGCTAAGTACATATGAACTTAAAAAAGGAGTGATTGTACACTTCAGCAGTGTGGTAGGTACAAGGCAGAAAGTCAGACCTGACCTAGGAAGGATACAGAAAGGAAAAGGAGTAACTATGTGGGTCAAAACAGCAGGCTTCAGGAAACTACAAAAATTAAAGTTGCCCCTTTCCCTGGTTATTACGCGTATGAGATTAGCTGGTGTTGCCCCAAATCACTAAGTTGTTAGACAGCAGATTTATCCCAAGCAGCTTATTAGGCATCGATTTATTAGGAATGATAATGTATGGGGAGCTTGACCTTTGCAACCAAAACCTATCTTAGAACATTATGCAAAGTTACATGCAGCTCCTCATATTGTTTTCTTTTTAACTGATGATAAATGTCAAAATCCTTCCACAAAACTGACCACTTCTTGGTATATAGTTCCTTCCCCACCCCGATATTTTATTAACTCCAGTGAATTAGCAATGACTCAATCTACTGCAATTACCTCTTTACATGCCTGTCTCTCTCAATAAACTGTCCGTTCCATGGGAGCAGAAATGTGTCTTGTTTCTCCATATTCCCATCCTTTAGCAGAAGGCATGGCACAGAATAAGCATCGAGTAAATGCCTGCTTTACATTTAAATTGTCCTTCTGATGGTTTCATATTGCAATATTTTCATTTAAAACTAACAAAGAACTGCACGCCTATTAGAATGGCAAAGAAGAAGAAAGAGAAGGAAGAGGAGGAGGAGAAGGAGAAAGAAAAAGAAAACCCGACACCACCAAATGCTGACTAGGACATGGAACGACTACAATTCTCATAAAACTGCTGGTGGAACTCATATAAATTGCAAAATGGTACAGCCACTTGAGGAAAACAATTTGGGAGTTACTTGTAAAGTGAAACATACACTTAACCATACAACCTAGCAACCCCACTCCTAAGTATTTACCCAAAATAAAGAAAAACACATGTCCATGCAAAAACCTGTACACAAATGTTTATAACAACTTTATAAAACAATTTTATTCATAATTTCCAAAAACTGGAAACGACCCAAATGCCCATAAACTGGTGAATGGATAAAAAAATTGTGGTACATCCATATTATAGAATATTATTCAGCAATAAAGAGAAATGAAGTACTGATATGTGCTATAACATGAATGGACCTTGAAAACACTACGATAAGTAAAAGAAGCCAGTCACAAAGGATCACACACATAATTCCAATTATATGAAATGTCCACAATAGGCAATTTATCCAGAGACAGAAAGTAGACTGTTCATTGCCTAGAGCTGGGGGAGTCAGGAGGGAAATGGAAGTTAACTGCTAATAGTTACGGGGTTTCTTTTTGGGAATGATGAAAATGTTGGGAGAATTAGATAGTGATAATTGACACATAATTTTGTAAATATACTAAATGCAACTGCACTGTATACTTAAAAAGGTGAATGAACTTCATGGTATGTGGATTATATCTCAATAAAGCTATTATTGCTTTTAAAAAGTGGTTTCCTAAGGTTTTAACAGGAACTATGACACTACCTGCAAATCGTCTACTTTAGGTATAGGACATAAGACCTAACAACTTTCTTGAGCTATGACTGAAGGATGGCCAAGTCTTGACTCTAGCCGTTCCATTCAGGAGCCACTGAAGGACCCAGGTAATGAAACCTAAACCAGACAGCAGTAAAGCTCAAAAGACAGCCATCCTACCAGTCAAATAATCAATGCCATCCATTGCCACAGTATGTGTCATTTACATTTCCAAGGAGGTCTTTAATGCTCCTGCAGAGACTTATAAGCAGTTATTAGCCATACCATCCACGAACAGCATCTTCTCAGGCCTCCCATTGTTTCTGACGAGTTTTTTTTTTGTTTTTAAACCCCAGAGATTCCTGTCTTACAGTAATGTGCTGTAGTCTTCAGAAACTCATCCCACCCCATTTATAACCAGGGCACATTTTAAGAACGATGTGCTCCAGCATCCACCTAGAAACATTACTAGACCATAAAAGATACCCACATCCATAAATACCAAAGTCTGCCCTGCCGTGTTCATTTCCGTGAATGGTGAGGTGAGGAGATACACAGCAGAATTCGCAGATTCACCAGAATCTGACGGGGGCCGCGACGTGAACGCTTCTGCTGTGGCCCCGGTATCCTCTATGATCCTTGTATTTGAAAACTGAGCAGCACAACACAGCTGCTTTTATGCAAATAGTCTTAACAGCAATGAGGGCAATAAAGCAACACTGCCAATTTGGACTAGCAGCTGTCTAGGGCTCTTCCCCCTTTCAGAAACCAGGCCCAGTGCACACACAGAACAACTAGGGACTATGGCTCTTCACTGTCACTCCCTGGCCACCGTTGGAGGTCACCAACAGGCGCATGTGTTTATTTTTAAGCATGGAACCTAGTGAGTACCAAATCAAAGAATTCACTCCAAATTTCATTCTGAGACCAGAGAAAGAGGAGCACCTTCTTCTGTTCTCAGTTTCTAACCCTTCTCTTCTAACTGAAGGAGAAGGGAAAACAAACAAACAAAAAACAAAAAACCCTGCATCTCAAGTTTATTGTACAATTCTGATGCCAGATGAAACCAATAATAAAAACAGATTAAGGAACCAAACCAATATAATAGGATCATATCGTATGGTCAAAAGCCCTAACTGCCTTAGCATTTGTAAAGCTTTATTATTTTTAAATCTGAACAGACTTACTCCCTAACCCCCTTATGCCCAAATCACCTCTGACCTAAGATAATGTTTATAAAAATAGCTACCAACCTGCCTTTGGGGAGAGACCAATGGGTATGTATACTGCTTTTCAAAACAAGACTTGTAGAATTTATTAAGTCATAGCTATCAAATAATGGATGATCAATATGTGCCAGACCCCATACTGAGTATTTTACTTGGATTATTTTACTTAATCTTTACAACCATCCTATGAGTGAGGTATTACAATCTCTATTTTACAGATGAGGAAACTAAATATTAAATTCAGTTCTTAATACAAATCAGTCGTCCATGAAGAGGGCTAACTACACACAAATTATTTGCTATGTAAGCATTCCAGGACGAAAACAAATTTTACCCCATTTAAGATGAACACGTTAAAGCATCTTAAATGCAAAGCATCTACATTTCTTAAAATATTTGGTATTTGGAAGGTTAAAAAATTTTACTTTAAAATGAAATCTATGTCATTCTAGTAATACTACTTTAAAGTACTTTTGAGAACATAAACTAAAATGTAATAGTTTAGATTAAGGGAAGTTCCGTCAGAATTTCCAAAATGTCTACACCATAGAACATTTTTCAGAAGAACAGCTTTCTTTATTATTTTCAAATGTTGGTGCTAACAAAATTTTGCCAAGTGTGCTGAAGGCTGTTTTACTCTTTCTTCTTTTACTCCACATGTGTTTTCTGGGAACTTTAATATGCCAGGCCATTAAAGATTAAAAAGTTAAGTGAGGCACAGTCTCTGTCCACAAGAAGCCAGCTAATTCATAATTACTATGTAATGAGGTAAATACAATGACAGAGCTATGTGCTTGGAATTATGGGAGCACAAATGATGGAGAGATCAAAAATGCTTCCAGAAAAGGAAGGCCAGAGGCACAGAGACTTGTACAGACTCCAGAGCCCAACTTTCTCAAGAAAGTTGAGAGGACCCAACAAGAAATTCTTCAAATGATATAGAGGTTGTAGGCTATAAATAGACAGAACTTATTTGTAAATACTATTAACATTAAGGATGCAGCTTAGCCAGCTTTCCAAGACAGCATCAGGTTAATTTGTGTATGAATGCATACAATTTCAGAATAATATTCTACCACAAAAGAGTACAACTTTATTGTAAAGACTGTGTGTGTGTGGGTGGGGGGCGGGGGCTTAAATCTTTTCCCTGGTATTCAACTTTGTGGATCTGGAGAGAAATATTACCATTATCTGTTGGGCTAGATCTGCAAATAGTCACACTTCAGCACACTAAGGCTACACATAATCTAATGTCCTCATGTTACCTGTTATTTATAGAGTACTTTACATTTCATAAAGCATTTTCACACACATCCTTGCTCATCTGCACCTCAAAAAGGTGTTCTTGTGAGCCTTACTTAGCATGCTTTATCCGCTACTACATATCCCAGAACCTTTCTCCTCTTATTAAACCAACACCAGGGCTATCAAACACTCTTGGAATTAAATAATAGCAGAACTGATCGATATTGGCTGTGTGTCCGATACTGTTTTAAGCACTTTACATGTTTCATCTCTTTTCCTCTTCACAAAAATCCATGGAAGTAAATACTATTATCACCCTATCTTACAAACCAGAAAACTGAGGCTCAAAGATATCACACAAAAACTATGAGGTGTGATCAAAAACTATGGTGAATGTTTAAATAAAAAAAATTATTACAGTAAAAGACACATTGCCATTAATCCCCCTCAAAATACTCTCCCTGGCTTCGAACACACTTATCCCATCATTCTTGCCACTTCCTGAAGCAGTTCTGGAAGCCCTCTTTCCTGAGTATCTTTAGTTGTACTGTCATGGCTGCCTCGATGTCCTGAACTGATTCAAAAAGTTTTCCTTTCATGGTCATATTTCTTTGGGGAAGAGCCAGAAGTCACACAGTGCCAGATCCGGTGAATAAAGCGGATGAGAACACACTGTAATGTTTTTATTTGACAGAAATTGTCGTACCAGAAGCGATATGTGACACGGAGCGTTGTCATGATGGAGGATGAAGTAAAGACACTCACGAAAGAGGGCTTCTAGAACTGCTTCAGAAAGTGGCAAGAACGATGGGATAAGTGTGTTTGCAGCGAGGGGGAGTACTTTGAGGGGGATTAATGGCAATGTGTCTTTTATTGTAATAAATTATTTTTAAATTTAAACATTCACCGTATTTGTTGATCACACCTCCTATCTGAGACAGGAGTCAAACCCAGGCAATTCAGAGCCTTAAAACCATTGGCCGCTAGGTTGAGAATCATTTCTAGTTAACAGTTCTCATTTCTGTTACTCTCAAACCATTATATTTCTACTCCTCCTGGTGTGTGTGTGTGGGGTGGGGAGGGTGTGAAACAGAAATGTGCCTTCTTATATTATTGTTTCTTAGTCATTAAGCTGAATTCCCATGAACAAGGGAAAGCAAAAACATAAATAACCCTAAAGTACTTTTACAGTCTATAATTTTAAATCTCTCTCCCATACTTATTAAAAGACTGAAAAAAACTATTTTTTTACTTCAATTTGGGGAAACAATTTAAATGAAAAACTTGAAGTAATAATTTGCTTATAAAAAGTAGTTAAAGTAGGACACCTCCTTTTAAAGTGTAGTTATTTGGAAGTTCTTAAACTGATTTAGTTGACAAAAATTGATTTTATTCCCAAAATGTTGTGAAAACATTTACTGCCTAAACAGTGAGATACCAATGTAAGAAAATGTATATATATGAACATAAATACAGTAGTCCCCCTTACCCGTGGTTTTATCTTCTGTGGTTCGTTACATCCCAGCCCAAAGTTATTAAATGGAAAATTCTGGAAATAGTTCATCAGTTTTAAATGGCTTGTTCTGAGTAGCATGATGAATATCTCGCACTGCCCCGCTCCATCCTGCCCAGGGTGGGAATCACCCTTTTGTCCAGCATGTCCACACTGCATATACTTCCAGCTTAGTTAGTGAGCAGCCGTCTTGGTTACCAGATTGGCTGTCTTGGTACCACAGAGCTTGTGTTCAAGTAATCCTTATTTTATTGAACACTGGCCCCAAAACGCAAGAGTAATGATGCTGGCAATTCAGACATACCAAAGAGAAGCCAAATGATTGTTGTATTTTAGTATTAGCTATTGTTGTTAATCTCTTACTGTGCCTAATTTATAAATTAAAATTTATCATAGGGAAAGCATAGTATATACAGGGTTTGGTATTATCTGCAGTCTCAGGCATCCACTGGGGATCTTGGAATGTATACCCTACGTATAAAGGAGAATTACTGTAAATATATAACATAAATACATGTTTACATGTAAGTACATATATATTACTCTTTCCATGGACTCTGCTATCACTGGAATATACAGTGTCTTCTTGAAGCAGAGGACAAAACAAGCAAGCAGACTGGCAGTGTTATGATTATTCTCATTAAATGAGCCTACTGGGTACATGCAATATTCCAAAAGCAAAAACTCAAATAAGGAAATTCAATGCACAATTTGAAGAAGGAAAAAGGAGAGAAAAGCCAAGAAAAAATGAAAACGAACAAGCAGACAGAACTCACTATTTGTACAACTGTATACACAAGATAATCTGTCTTTTCATGGGAATGACCAATGGTAGTCAGAATATAACTCTCTGCTCCTCTTCCAGTTAGATGAAAATAAAAAAACGTAAATCACAGCGCATCATAAGCACTCAAATTTCAATAAAACTGGATAAGTTAGTTAACCTCCCTGTGAATCAGTTTCCTCATATGAAACATATGGATAACATTAATACCTACCTTACATGGATGTTATGACGATGTATTTGTAAAGCCCTTAGTACACTATGTAGCATAAAGTAAGTACCAAATACGTATAAAGTAAACAAATGAATACTATCCTTCTCTATCATCCTGCAGGAAGACGAAGGTAGTCACATACCATGGTATGAAAGTTCAGAATGAACCTCAGTTCTGTTTTCATGAAGTAATAATGAACTGGGGTAAAGTCAGGCATAATTTAGTCTGCAAACTATGGAATTGTGAAAAAGGCAAGTGGCACATGAACTGCATTTAACTAAGTGGCACTGAATATACAAAGAGGGTGCCAAAATAAATGTATACACATTTTAAGAAAGGAAAAAACTATATTAAAATTGTAATACTCAGTATATACCGATAACAAAAGATGAATACGAGTCATGTGTGTACATTTTTTGGCACCCCCAGTAGATAAGGCATATGAAAAATCTACCGCAATTATTTTCAAATAAAGGAAGATAGGAAGTTGAAGACCAAAGAAGGGAAAATGTTACACACACACACACACACACACACACACACACACTCTCTCTCACTCTCATTCTCACACACATCACATACATAAGGAGTAATAAATACTTAAACTTTTGAACACTCTGAAGTCACCTGGAAAAATTGTAGGTATGAATAAAACTTCAGTGGATATACAGTGCTTTTAAAAATACTTTTCATTTGAATAATTTTATGATTATGTTGACAACTTATCTATCCTATATAAAAACAATTTCATTTAAAATGTAAACATAAAAGTTCAAAGAGAATACCTAGGAATATGTTTAGGGATAACAAATAAGACTATATAAAAAATGCTTTTGTCAACTAAATAAAGCACAACATAAAATTAATAGAAACAATGGCAGTACAATATATGCATTTAGCCACTTCTGGGCAATATTTGTTATTCAAAATATTCAACAACTTAGAAAATTTGATGAATCATTCTACCTACTAGAAGTGAAGGCTTATTCTAGCAGATAGTCTATCAAGCACACAAGAAAACGCTTACATTCTCCTTGTAAATTATATATTGTATCTCTCTATATGTTTCATTAATGGCATGCTAATGAAGACTACAGATTTATACATAAAAGTGAGAAATGAAACAGAAACCAAAAGTTATAAAAGTACACTATGACTTGCAGTACAGCTAAACGGTGCCAGATCACGACATGAAATACAAACTAAGTTCAAATTGTTTTAAACATTAATTAGCTCATTTAGACCCATCTGTTCTAAGACTATATTCATCCATAAAACTATGTACCATATAAATAGAGAGAGCAATTGAAATGTTGCTAGAATGAATTGCGATGTGTTATAGGTATAAAATACACACTGGATTTCAAAGACTTAGCAAGAAAAAAATATAAAATAACTCAATAATTTTTATATTGATCACATGTTGAAATATTTTGCATATAGCAGATTAAATTTAATATATTATTAAAATTACTTTTACCTGTGTCTTTGTACTTTTTAAATGTGCTACTAGAATATTTTAAATTATTCTGTGTGTCTTGCCGCCCATTTCTATTGTGCAGTTCTGCTGCAGACATAGATTTAGCAGTAACTCAGCTTGAATTCCTGTTCCAAGATTAAGACCACTGACCATTCCAGCAACTAGACTAGTTTACAAATTTAAACAATCCCTGCCCAAATTTTGCTTACTAATTTCTACCCTAAAACCACTCTATGACTAAGTTCAACCTCCAAAACTTGAAGGACTCTAAGTGCCCCCTTCTGAGAGCCCTCTGAAACTCTGTCAAGGTGAGGCTTGCTCAGCAAGTTTAGGAAACCCAGCTGTGTATAATCAACAGCTTCCCCCCTGGTGGTCTTTGTACAGCACTTTGACAGTCAGTGAATGAGAGTGGTAAAATGCAATAAGCTGTGGTAAGGATGCATAACAAACAGGAAAAGTTAGAAATAAGTATTTAAATATCAATTGTTCTGTCTAGTGATTTAAATTACTTAAATTAAAATCCATACTTGTAGCAACCTACCTTATTTTGAAAGAGTAAAAGAGCAAATCACGTGGGCACTAAGGTTTCCACGATGACAGAGTAGAAGATAACATTAAGTCAGGAACAAGTTTCATTGAGGTTTCTGATTCTTATAAACAGACTAAAAATATCTAAATTTTCAGACTTTGTAGAATCCTTATTATTTTTCATGATTTGGTACCCAACTCCTGACTGGATCTTTAAAGCAGAATTGGGTGGGGTTTTAGGGGAGACACAAAATAACTGTGGCTCTAGCTCTACTACTTTTCTTTCAATCTCAGAATCCAGAGGAACACAATTGTAAAGCCCACTAGCCAGGGTAAGCCGCCTAGACTAGAGCTGATTATAATGTGGCATATTGAAGTCCACCAAGCCTCCCTAGTACAGAGTAAATTACACCCTGCCATTTTTATTCCAATCAATGGCCACATTTAAACTCCAGAATTATAGCTACTTAAATAGGCCATATTTATGAAACACTAAATTTATCGCCAAATCACTACACAGAAAACCATACATATGACTCAATTTTCAACTTTTCACCATTGCACACATATGAATCTCAAGCAACACAAAAACATTTTCGCTTACTACAAAGGAGTTATCCATCCCACCCAAACTTATTTTAACCATGTCCTTCAACTTTCTCAGTGTTCTTCACATCGAAGTTTGGGTTTTTTTCTGTTTTTTTTTTTTTTTTTTTTTTTAATTAACAAAGATATCAGATACCCTCGAAACCCTATGGCAACCTAACTACAGAACACCAAAAAATGTCAGGAACCATACATTGATGACAAGAACTACTTTGGCAGCATCCAGCACATCTACTTGATTTATCGATATGATGAGCCACAATCAATTTTGCAACTTTGGCAGCTTTACTTCGATTTTCAGCATTCTTTTTAAGTCTTTCTCCACCATCAATAAAGGTTCACATTAAATTCATATTAACAGAATTTGATTAAGAATAACTACTGACCAAACAGTATTCTAAAAATCAAAGCGAATTTTGACTTTTAGATCATTAATACTACTTCACAATTACATGGTCTACTCAAAATATCTCAAACTCAGTCTCTACAGGATGTATGTATGTGTGTGTGCATATGTATACAAAAGAGAAGATGTGGGTATGTGTTTTAAAAATGACAAGCACAGATGCTGTTTTCCAGCCTGCCCACAAGTGTACTACCCATAGTGAGCCAACATAAATTGCTGAACAGATAAGACGACCCTCTTGTGAATTCAATGGAAGGTTGTTAAGGGAACACCATAGCATAAAGTGATGCTGTCATTCCCTCCCAGGGCCTGACCTTACAATGGTTCTACTACCCCACTTTTAACTGCATGCCTGCTGCTCATTTTTACTTAAGTAGCCCCTCAGCTATTACGGAGACAGGGATTGAAGAAGTGGAAATATCCTTATCAGTAGTATGAGAATGAGAACAGACAACAGCAATTTTGACTCTGGAGTGCCAAATGACAAAATTCAGAGAGAAGCAGCAACAATTTGATGCAGTGGAAGTGCCAAAGAGAGAAAGGGGAAAGACTATCCGCTTCTCTTCTCCCTCAATCCTTTTAATGGATATTAATCTCCATGGAGAATGGTGTGGGGGACACAGTGTCACCAAGTGTGAACTAGGGCAAAGTCATGCAGGGAAAGAAAAACATGGGGAAAAAAAGCCTAACAGTAGATACTGTTTTAAGCATAACAGCTCTGAACGACCGTGCACTCTCTCATACCTTCTACTCCACCAGTCGTTACTCCTAACATATTTTCTTTTTAAGGTTTCTCAGAGTTATACCTTCCTAGATTTGTGCTAACCCACGATAACTATCCCGCCTTCTCATCACCTGCCTCCCTGCCACCAGGCTGCACTGTGGCAGACACACACGCTTCTCCAACCCACCAGTCTGGTCTTTCTAAACATTTATTGTGCTTCTGCTCTCATCTTAGTCCTTCAGGGTTCCCACTGTCTGCAGAAGAGTCCACATTCCTAAGCCGAATGTTCGAGACTGTCACTCTCAGAATAAGCATCATCTACTGATTAGACTAATACTAATACTAATACTTTAGTCTAATTCTGGACTCCATTTTACATCCTCTTACTTTACCTTTATTTCATTTTTCTCACCTGCTTCTAGTCTACGTTCTCTTGCAGTATATATGTACCAAGACATCTTAAATGCTTTTAAAACTAAGTGGTGTCTATAAGTAAAAATTTACTGTTGTTTTTTAATCCTAAGAAACAACCAATCCATCCTCATCTCCCAGTAAAACCTAAGTCCCTTGTTCTAGTCAGGAAGGTCTGCTCAATAACCCCACTTACCGCTCATTTTTCTTTCCTTATTTTGGATTCCCATTCTACCTAGCCAAATCCTATCCTTCAAAATGAAGCTATAAGGATCCTATCACTTTTAAAAAAAAATGATTCTAGGCCAAATTATTCTTGCCCCTCATTGACCATTCATGTCCACTAACACAATCACACAATGTGGTACTTGCTTTCATATAATGCTCTATTGCGTGTTATTTTTAGTTCCTAAGGACAGGATTCAGAACATTTGTGTTATCCACAATACCTAACACAAGTCCAAGAACATAGCATGCACCTTATAAATGCTTATTAAAATCAAACTCCAATTAACTGCATTGCCACCTATAACACATGTGAATTTCTAGATTTATAACATAATAAAGAGAAAATTTATAAGAGAGTATATTAGAATTTTGCACAGCATGAATGTTTTCTACAGCTGTCTCTATAAAACACGGATCTACAGAACATATCTTTTCTACATATGTTGTCTTTTTACAGTATTAACCACTGTGAGAAGTCATCAGACTAGATCATTAATAATATGCACAATACAAATTATGCTGATCACACGGTTTCTCTCTCTTTGATGGTTTAGAACAAACATGAAGTGTCTTAAAGGAATCATAAACATTATGATTATGCCACAGGAGATTAAGATTGGGTTTTGAACTTGCTTACGACATCCCCTAAAAGAAACTTCTTCATATAAATCCCTGATGTCAGCTTACTTGCCTCTGGCTTGCTTGCATAAAACTGGAACATAAAATGGGCAATTGCTTAACTTCCTGGACAGGATAAAATGGCTGCCTTTTTGAATATTTAATTATTGTAACAAAAGCTGAAGCATCCTTTTACCTAGCTTTGTCCTCTTCGTTGAAATCTTCTTCACTGTCTTTCAATGTCCTTTGACGTCTCAGTATTCAATACATGCTCTATTATTTATGTCCCTCTAACAGAATGTGTCACTCCAACTGCTTCGTCGGCTTCAGCGCTCCATTATATCCCTCAGTGTGAAGGAATATATTCACTCACTCTCAAGAGATTTTTCTTCCTTTTCTCTTCACTCCAGGCCTTGCATTTTTTTTTACATTAAGCTATAATTTCCTTTAGGTATCTATGTTTCACATTTAACAGAATCTAGGCCTAAATTAGAATATCAAATATCCCATTGTATTTTAAAATGAAAGCCTTGTGCATGATTCACCAACTTTAAAATAGCTACTCTGGAATAACATTTCACATACTAGATCACACCAAAGTTGATAGGTCAAATAGAATCAGCAACACTGGCAAATAAGTAGGAACTAGGCAGTAAGCTCTAAAACATTAACTAAATAATTTTGCTACCTTCAGTAAGCTCATGTCTTTGGAATGTTGAAGAATTCAAGGTCAAAATATGATAAAAATCAATCTCCCCACTGAGTCCCAAATCTTCTAACATGTTAACTTTACAATGCCTTTGAAAGTAGAGTTTAAAACTTTCCATTTACCAAACAAAGTTTTACTTTGCAACATCCTGAAGCATTTGCACAATTAGTCCATCTTTATTCTGCTTAAAATCAGCACAAAGTTTAATTTGATAAACATTGCAAAATAATGTTTCATCAGCCTTGTAAAATAATTCAAAGTATTTAGATTGTTTTTGCAGGTTAAAGGCCAATGAATTTTTTATCCAGATTCAACCATTTTGGTAGTGTCATTACACAGATTTAAATAACAAAGCCTCTTTTTTATCCCTCCAGAATATTTTTGCCCTTTGAATAAACATGATGGTAATGAGGTACCTGATAAAGCTTCCACTTAAACTTTCATATCAAAAAAACAACAACCCCCTCCCCAAACAAACAAACAAACAAACAAACAGGGTCTTTCTATTCCAATTTAGATATATTTTAATCTAAATGCCATGATGCTGAAAAATAGTTCAGAACTGGCTAAATTTGGTCAGTTGTTCTTACGGAGTCTTGATGTTATACATTTTAAACAAATTGTATCCCAAAATGTTCTCTTGCTAAAACGGCTCTTTACCAATGGAAACTAAGTAAGAAATGAGGTTAGGTTTCCACTCTAACCCATAAGTAGTTAATTGGTTACAGAGCTAAACAAAGAACCTACCTTATGTAGCCAACATTGTTTCTATCCTGTTTCCCCCGAAAAAAAGACCTAGCAGGACAATCAGCTCTAATGTGTCTTTTGGAGCAAAAATTAATATAAGACCTGATATTATATTATATTATATTATATTATATTAAAGACTGGGCCGTATATTATAGTAAAATAAGACTGGGTCTTATTTTAATTTTTGCTCCAAAAGATGCATTAAAGCTGATTGTCCGGCTAGGTCTTATTTTGGGGGAAACACAGTATGTAAAAATCTCCAGGTCTGGTGCACTTCTCTCCATGAGTTGCAGGACTATCACTGAGATCTAGGACACCTGCCCCTTCACTCTACAAACCTCCAACTTCACAAGCCCCCTCCCAGTTCTACTCTCTACTCTCTTCATTGGGTTACAATTGTAGAAAAGGGCTTTCTAAGGTCTTAACAACAAAGAAGTGAACGGGACCGTGAAAATGTCCCTCTGAGGAGAGAAGGGCATATGCATACTAGCAATTTCTGAAAATCAATATTTCTAAGTTGTACCTCCTATACTAGAAATAAAACAACATCCCTCTCTGAATCAAAACTTTCTAGCCTATTTATTTACATAAGCCTCTACCATAGGTGAAGCTTTTGCTGATTTTCCAGATTAACCTGTGAGTTCCATCTTCCCAATAAAAAAAATGCCCCTTGTACTCTCAACATCTATAGCCAATAAGCCCATAAATTCTGCCCTGCCGGATGAGCTGCAAGCTTACCTGGAGATGGTGGGTTTGTCCCCATACCTTCTTAATGCTAGTATTATTGTAATCATGTGAGTTAACGTAATAGATGTAAACCCATTAAATGAATGCCAAAAAAATAACTTGTACGATTAAAAGTAATTTGAATGCTCTAGAGAAAAACCAGATAAAAGAAGAGGTGGGTCCCTTTTATTTAGCAAGTTCTCAAAGTTAGGCAGAATTTCTCTCAGCTATGGAGAGGAAGAAAAATTTTATGAGATGCCTGTTTTTAAAACCTTCTAAAGGTGTATTGGGTGCCATGTCACAGTGCTTTTACTCCATATCTGTGATTCTTCACCATTTTTGAGTTATGGACTCCTTTGGAAATGTAATAAATGCTATAGTCCACCTTTCTCACTAGAAATACAAATGAATAAACGACATATAATTCTGTTGGTTCTTAGACACTGTCCCTGTCTTCTCTCCCCTCAGAGCTCATCTCCCTGTGGCTCTGTGGACCATAAACTTCACATATTTCAGCATGTTTACACCCATTAAAAACTAAGCACTGTATTAGCACAGAACTAAATTCCATGAGGTCTAATCCTAACTTTGCTTAGACCTTATTAATGATATTTCAGACTGGCTAATAACATCCACCAAACTCTCAAGTGAGTTTATTCAACTTAATAAAGGATGTCAGGTTTCATTCCTCTTACTGCCTGTGATCCGCTCATCTGATTGATTGGTTAGCAATTCCATACAGTTCTTTGCAATGCCAGGCTGTTACCCATAAACAAGATGACCAATCAGCTGACATGTACTCTAATTCTCAGGGTACAATGAAAAGAAAAATCAGGCTGGAATCAGAAAAAGCTCTTGACTTAGAATGGTAGTTATTTCTTCTTTCAGATTTAGTGTTCTAATAACTAGTCCACAAAGTAATCTCTCTTAATAAGGTTTTCCTTCCTATGCATTAAGAGTCACACAAAAGCATGAGTGGATAAGAGATGTGAAATCACTCGCTCAAATATTCCCAACACAGAGCTTTCCCTTCTGAAGTTCCTCTACTTTAAATCCACCTGGCTTATGAGCTGCGACAATTTGAATCTACCACTATTAAGCATTTTCCCCTCTAGATCGTTTTCCCTAGCTGCCTTACCTGAGACCTGGGAGACATTCGAAACTCCTCCTCCTCCTTTATTCCCCATATCCAAGCAATCACCAGTCCTTCTAGTCAGACGCCTAATTAATTTCTCAGTTCCAACCCTTCCTCCCAATCACGTTAGGTCCCTACATGTGAACTGGTTTCCTGCCTGTGTTTGGTTCCTGACAATCTATATCTCAGAATAATCTTTCTGAAAACAAAGATATGATCACTTCACTCACCAACGTAAAAGCCTTGTAATGGCTACCTTTCTCAGCTTAAAAACCCTTCAATGTCCCCACTGGACAAAGTGGAAGGCCCAGAGGCTGGAATGTCCTCTGTGACCCGGCCCCTACCTTCTTCTCCAGGCTTATCTCTCACTCGCCTCACCCCTACCCTCAATCTTGGCTCGTGCAACACACCACGTTGTTTCTTACCTATGTACCTGATGTTCGCTCTGTTTAAAACAAATCTTTGCTGCAACCCTTCCCCCATGCCCTAGGATGATAAGAAAAGCTAAAAAATATGGCTATACATTGTTTCACAGAATCATCTAGACCATATAAAATACATTACACACACACATATGAAAGAGATCACTGGCATAAAATGCACCAAATCATTAAGAATAGTTATCTCTGGGTAATAGAATTATGGGTATTGTCTCCTTAAGTTTTAAATAGTGACTATGTATTACTTTCAAAATCAGAAAAGCTTTGAAAATATTTTAAACTGTGAAGACTTTCCTGGAGCCTTCCCACATACACACACAAATTTTAATCATTCCTTCCTCTGATTCAAGTATACACTCTCTTTGTTGTGCATATTGCACACTGTTATAAACCTTATCCTATATTTTAATTCATGTTTGTCAGGGAGCTGTCTGAGGCCAGGATATGGTTCAGCTTTAATCCCTAGTGCCTGACCTCTGGTAGAGGCAGGTTAAGTGTTTATAAAAGAGATTCTTCTCACATTGCTAGCTACATGCAAATGACCAATAAATGCCTAATTAATCATTTATAAATGTAAATCATTAACACCTTCAACAAATATTTACCATGCGCCTAAAATATCCCAGGTACTGTCACAACCCCTGGGTACACTGCAGCGAAATGTCCTTGTCCTTCGGAGCCTACCTTCCAGTGGAGAAACAAAACACAACAAAGCAGCTCATTGAAAAGGGTGACAAGTACTATAAAGAAAATGTAGGATGAGGGGAATCGGGGAAGATCTGGGGAAAGAGTACAACATCAAAGGTGGACGCAGAGAGGGTGAGCGACATGGTAAGAGGCCAACAGATGTAGTAACACGGAAGAACTGGACGAGGAGTCAAAAGACCTGTTTCCATTTCTATTCTGTCAGCTTACTAGTAATATTCTCTAACTCTCAATTAGGACAATAATCCCTAATTCACAAAAACGTGTAAGGATTTAATAAGATAATTTATGTGAAAAGGTTGAGGCCAGTGCTTTACCCAGGCATTCAGGGTACCTGTATTTGTTAGCTATAAGGACATGAAAAACAATACAGCACCCAAAAGCTGAACTACATGGCTTATGACTGAGTGAAGATGCCAAAAGAAACTTAACATTATAAATTCCATCCCTTTGATCAGGGAATTCTGCAATAGATATGTGGCTACCAAAAACAATGCATATGCTACCCTTAACTGTTTATCTGAATTCGGGATTCTACTTTGATTACAACTGCTTTAAACAACAATGTGACAAAGAATTGAATCGTCTACCATAATATCACATGCAAACATATAAAAACAGATTCATGATCCAAAATCGTTTCTCAGCCTTTCCCCACAATCTCATAAACCTTACTGGTCTTCACTCTTTTTAACCCCCTGCATATCTAGGTTATATGGTCCAAAAAAGGAAAGGAAATTTTCCACGGCAGATTGCAAAACAGAGGTGCTTCTGGGTACATTTACTTCTTGTCCTTTTTAATTGCTGCTTATCTGAACCCTAAGAACCAGGTCTCCTGGACTTTGAGTAGGGGGTTAGATTGTGAGATCACTAAAATGTTTCCTCTGAAGTGTTCCAATCCCTAGTCAGTCCCCAAACCCTACCATATATTTAAGATAGAAAGTCTTTTGCCCTTTATACGTCCATCTTCCAATCTCACATTCCTCAAATGGCTGACTGAATGGGCTATAACCTATCCTTTGTCAACTTCTTAGACCAAAGAATTCTCTCCTTAATATTTCTAAGTACTACCGTATTTCCCTGAAAATAAGACCTAACTGGAAAATAAGCCCTAGCATGATTTTTTTTAGGATGACATCCCCTGAACATAAGCCCCAATGTATCTTTTGGAGCAAAAATTAATACAAGTGTGGGGACAGAGTCCCAGAGAGCAGTTTCCAGGCTCTCGGTCTCACGTGGAAAAGTGTTGGCTCGGGTAGTAGATGGTAGTCAGCTGTGGCTAGTTGGCCATCAGCTGTAACCAGTGAGCCACTGGCCACTAATATAACTGCCATGGCTACGCTAGCAGAAAATGGGGGCTGGCAAGAAGATGGTGGCTGAGCTAGCAAGCGTGGATTGCAGTTAGCACGGCGGATTGCAGCTAGCAAGTGGGGTTGGTTGGCAGAGAGAAGTGGACGGCAGGTTGTGGATAGTGTGGCTCCTGCTTCCTGTGTCTCCAACCCAGCCGCCAGCGAGAACATAGTGGTGTGACTCCCCTGTCTATGGCTCTGTGGGTGTTCCTTTTTGGCCTCACCATGTCCTGTGTTCTTATGTGGGGAGTGGGAACTGAGACCCCGCATGATACCCTGCATGACAGTAAGACCCGGTCTTATTTTCGGGGAAACACGGTACAGTCAGAATTATTCTGACCTGCATTCTGATCAGTTCTAACATTAATGACTTGATTTGGGAAGTCAAGAACAAAACAGATCACCCTGACAGAGGAAACTGAATCGACAAGAATGAGCTGATTAACAGTGAAGTGGTAAAGAAAAATTTAAGTCGTAGGATGTAAGCTCGTGTTTCTATCTATTGGCTGCTGAAATATTTTATGTCAAAGCAAGAACCCTGCTTACTTCTTGGCATACCAAAACTACAGAGTCACAGCCCAGGAACCATGGGATGTCTATAAAGTCTGGGAACGCAAATAATATGATCTATTTTTACAAATTGAAGATATCCTTTACGACATTATGTACATTCACATGTTTCCGTATTCTTGTACATCTCGTGGAGAAATGCTATAATGAAGAATCTGTCTCAAAAATGTTAAATATACTACTGTATTGCAGAAAGAACAAAGGAATAGCAACTTGTGTTTAAATACTTGTTCATTCATTCAATGAGTATCTACTGTCAGGTGCCCATGAACTTCGAGACACTGGTTCATTGGGTAGCACTGACCATTTAATTAGTTGCCTTAACTAAAGATAGGGAATTACTTTTTTCCCTCTTGTACTTGATCTTCACTTTGAAATAAGTTTGAATGCTTGAGAAATGAAGGTATTTGGCTGTACAACAGTCTTACGCATACAGAATCAGTACACAATGTTTCTTTCCCTTCATGTACATTAATTCTATGATCACTCCAAATGATATAAAGGAAGTTTGGTGCCCATTCCTGTTTCTCTCCTTTAAAGTCTGCCAACAAGGATTCATATCATGTATTTATTATTTCTGAGAATTATATAATAGTGCTTCTGGAGAGAGAAAAGTAGGCTTGATTCCAAGACGCTAATTTAATGTTTTGTTTTAATTCGTTAGTACTTTTCTATTTCAAGTCAAGTCAAAATGCAAATATTAGACTGGTTTCACATTAAGAAGTTTACATGCCCAGCACCTGTAAAGAACAGTAAAGGATATAAAAACTAAATGTAACAGAACTGAAGCATAACAGAAACCTACAGAACAACCCATCCACAAGATATAAAGACCAGCTGTGGAAAATTCCTTGCAAGGCTGGCTGGTACTGCAAACTCAGCGATCTCCCTGGGAAAGCCCCTTTGATGCTGTGGTTTATTCCTCAACTCTCAAGACCCAGTTTGGGGCTCTATGCGGACTTCAATCTCTGACGACCTCATTGACCGCTACAGAGAGCCAGGCATGGTCTTCAGAGAAGTGAGAATGAGGAGATTCAAATTAGAGCCTTTGTGGCTTCATAACTACCCAAATCAACACTTGTAGCAGTTAGGAAATTAAGAATTTAAGCAATTCTCCCATCACCAATTAAAATGTTCACAGAGTAAGCAGAATTCTTACACTTGCGTTGGTGAGTCAGCCATAAGCAGAAGCAGGCGGTTACAAATGCACACCCTCCTATGACACAAGCCTCTACTCCCGAACCCTCAGAACCCTGACTGCTTTTCTAGGGCAGGCAGTCACCTAACACACAAATCATCACTCTTCCATCCCTACCAGACACACTTTCTAGGCCCTCTCAACTTCCAGATGCCATAAACTAGTGTTTAACTCAGACTACAGAAGATTATCAACAATATTTCCTCTATTAACTGACTATACAGATTCTGCATCTGTGGATTCAACCAACCAAAGATTGAAAACTATTTTCTACCCACGAGTGGGAATCCACAGATGTGGAGGGCCAACTATAGACTTTGTTCTAAACCATTTTATATAAGGGACTTAAGCATCTGTGCGTTTTGATATCCACAGGAGGTGTTGGAACCAATCCTCCACGGATAATGAGGGACAACAGTAATTACCGGTAGTTAAGCAGGCATCTAAAAGACATAACAACATCTAATTTTTCTGAACACTTTGTATACATTCTCTCATAAAGCAAACCCAGATGATAGGCTCTCTCCATTTTTACAGTCTGGGAGAAAGAATCATTGGATACATGACTTGACCCCAATCACCACTGACAGAGCTGAGGCTTCAACCAGTGTCTTCCTCACACCAAGCTTCATGGGCTGTCCACTACTTTGTATTCCCTACACCTCACACAGCGCAATCAAACTTTTCACATGCAAGAAACAAAGCAATCATCTTCTGACATTAGTAGATCAAAACACTTACAAAAACCACGTGAGCAACGACAAGTTCCAAATGGACAAGCATTATGCCTTATGCAGCCCTTGAAAGACAGAAAAATAGGCCAACAATGGAGACAGCTATTTAAGTAGAAAATTGTCTTGGAGGATATCTAAAAACATTACATTTCTGAGAGAGCATCTTTGTGCAAACTCAAGGTCATAAAGAGTTTGAAGCTAACTACTTTTCAACAGGCAATTTTGACATATACAGTTTATATTATTAGGTTAATGTTTCCAGTAGCATAAAAAACATTCCGATATTTCCTAACCAACTCCTCTTTCAAATAAAATATAGATATGTGGCTTTGCTGGCACTGACATTAATCATGCCATAGTATGTTCTGAAGTAGTTTGTGGGGTTGGGTGGACATTAAGTGGTTTTGCATGACAGCAACGACAAGAGAGTCTCCAATTTTAAATCTAAGTCATATTATCCTTATTCAAAAGCAAGCATAAGCTAGACAATTCATATTACTTCCTAAATATATATATGTACATACATATATATATATATTTTAAAAAATGGAGCATGGACTAGTTGAAAAATATTAATGTTTCCTCAAAATTTATACAAATAGACATATTTATTTTTAAAATAATTTATATTCCCATGAATTCATATAAGGAATTTCTTCCTCTGTTATAATCCACCAACAAAATTAACACTAAATTATATTTAACTGGACTTATGCTAGAAAATATAAAATCTAAAAATATATATATAAAATCTATAGTCACTTTCAATTTGGGGTGTGGGAAGAGGGGAGGTATAAAGAAAGACAAAGAGGCAGAAAGAAAGCAGGACATAATTTGAATTTTTTCCAAGAATACAATATTCAAAAATACATAAATTAAGTAAGCAAGTAGAGGAAAATATTGACTATTGTTGAATCCAAGTAGTGGTATATGGATGGGCACTATATTTTTCTTCCTCCATTTCTATCGATACAAATTCTTTTAAAAACACAATTTCCAGGGTATTATCATAAAGTCAAGTACATATTCAGCCCAGTCTCCTACTTCTGCACTGCACTGTTAACTGACGTCCTGGCGGTATCTTGGCCAAGGTATTACTATACGTCTCTCCTGGCTCTGGAGGTAGATTGCCCAAGTTCAAATCCGAACTCTGCAGTTATTGGCTGTGAGCTTGAGCAAATAATGTAAATGCACTAACCCTCAATTTCTTTGTCAGTATAATGAGGATAATAATAGTCCTCTACCTCAAAGGAGTTCCAGCGAGAAACTACAGTGAAGGGCTTAGCACAGAGCCTGGCCCAGAGGTAAATAGTGGGTTACCATATTGTATGGTAACCAGCGGGTACCTTCAGACAGAAAAAAAGACTAAATGATATTACGCAGGAGAAGTCTGGAGTTATTCCGATTGCACAGTATGAAAAAATCAGTAATCCACAGTGTGATAAGGTCATGCAGCGCCTCTGGTCACCGTTACAGTAGTAATTATAACCCAACATTTATGTGGTCGTTTTCTACAGACCAAGCACTGTGCTAAGCACTTCATCTGCAGTTTCTCATTTGGATTCATATGAAGCAAGGAATGATTATGATTTCCATTTTACAAATTAAGAAATTAAGGGTCAACATATATGTATATAATTTGCTCAAGATTACGAAGCCAGTAACTGGCAGAGTTGAGATTTGAACCTCGGCAATCTGGCTCCAAAGCCTGCTTCTGACCCACCTGAACTTGGGCAAGTTATGTCACATATTGAGACTTCAATTGCCTCCTCTGGAAAATGAGCAGCATAGTGGAACAGGTGCTCTCACAAGTCCCTTCTACATTTCTCTGGACAACGATGCTATTTAAACCCAATTCACTATATACAGAAACATCTCTACTCTGGTCCTTTGACATGCCAAGGCTTCTCTGTCGCACATAATATAGAACAATGTGCATGTATAATTCCCCTGCCTCAATGTTCTTGAGCTCTGTTGGTGGCAGGAATAACACTCAGAGGCACCGGCCAGATAGAGAAGAGCCTCCAAACAGTTCTATAACGAAGTCTCTTTGAATGGAGTCCAAAGAGAACCTTACTTAAAATGAATTCTACCTGACAGCACTAATGCTACAGGAAAGTTAAGGACACACAGCAACAAAATTAGCCAAAGCTCTCGGACCTGACTTATGTCACTCTACCTCCCAGGACCTCAGTTTCCTTATTTATAGAAACGAAGTGGCTTTTAGATACAAGCAAGCCCTAAGGAAGCAGCCACCACAACCCAGGGAAGCCAACCATCTTTGTTAGAAATTCAGGGAAGCGGGTAAGGAAGCATGTATAATTTGAAAAACCACATTCAACACAGTTATTGTTTTTACAATATAAACCACAGAAGTAAAGCTCCAAAAAATCTATTGTGTTGTTTGGCAAGAGAGTGAAGCAGCACAGGGTAGGGGAGATAGATCTTTTTTTCATATTAAGATACATTAGAGTAGATCACTGTTGAAAACCACTTTGAGCTCAAAGAGTCTGTGAAAGGAAAAAAGAAAGTTGATATTCTATTAAATAAACTCTTTAAAGAAAAAAATCCTATTTGTCAAAATAAACAAATTTTTAAAAAGTCATTAGGACTACTTAAGATATTTTTCCCTTTTGTAGAAAAAAATGATTTCAATAAACGCACAAACATGTAAAATTGTGCACAGAAGACTCAAGGTGTTGGGTTTTTTTTAAACATGTTTGTATTTTTTAAACACAAACCAAGTCTGGTAATATTCCAAGCCAAAACATAACCCTGTTCCTTCTACTCTGGTTCTAATATTGCTTCAAAATCCTGAAAATCCATTTTAAGTAAGGAAAAGAAATGAGACATAAAGTTCATGTAATTCTTTCTGTGGTCAAATATATAAAGCTCAAGTTTTAATCAAATCTCTTCTACAAATCTTTTGGCCATCTTTGCCCACTCAATAGCACCATTAGGGATAAAAAGACAAAAGACCAAAGTCAATCCAATCCGTCTGGCTTTCATTAGCATTGCTGGTAAATAGTTTGCTGAGAATCAACTGACAATCCCCACACTAGCTGTCAATATCAGTTAGGGAAATTTTTATGGATGTAATCTCTCCTCAGTCCCCATTTTCGGAGATAATTAATCAAAGGCTAGTTGTATTCAGATTAACCCCTAGAAAAAATAATTGATGTATATGTGTATCATCAGCTCTCAACACCTAAACCTCCCTATAAGATTTTAGGTTATCCTCTAGGATTGGACTTGGATTGGGAGCATCAAAATAAGAAGAAGGCCTATTAGAAAAATACTATGAAAAAGTGGGTGGCTGTTAGAAAAGCCTCCCTACCTTACCCACCCTCAAAAAATAAGCGCACAGGGAAATTCCAGAAAGCAGATACCTCCTTTTCTCTATCTACCAAACTAACCTCCTCTTGCAGTGTTCTCTTCATTTTACTAAAATAAACTTTAGTATGGGAAGAAGTAAAACTTAATATCAAAATCTTCCATTCCTAAAGGATCTTGTGAAAACTTGGTAAGACCCTCTCTCATTAGAAACTCTCAAACACACAATTTATGGGTTTTGTGGAACCCCTTGAACTGTCAAGGTTAAAAATCCTTGCTGGAGCCCAGAGAATCATGTGCCTCTCAGTAACCCTCTGTCCTCCTTCAGGGATGGGAGCCACCCAAACATCACATTTGAAATGTAAAGAGTAATAAAATGAAGTCTCCAATTGCACCGGATGCTTTAAACTACCTGTGTCAAATGTCAGTTCTGCCATTTTTAAGCAATGCTCCAAGGATTTCTGTTTCATTTCCTTGACCACGCAAACTGGGTCTTATCCAAAGCCCTCCTCTCTCCTTTTCTTTCTCCTTTTCTTTTTTTAACTGAGCCTAGAAGCTTATGGCCAAATCAATTTATAAGTGAAGGACAAATGCCTGAGACCAAAAGCCCCCAGCGAACACTCACCCTTACCACCCCTTACCAACTCAAGATGTGCAGGACACTGCCAGCCAACGAGGCTGTGGGCTGCATCGGAAAGCAAGAACAGAATAAGGACACTCCATTCAACCTTTTTGTCTGGGGTACTTCCTGGGGTTTTCATTGGCATTTAACACCAAGACACAAGGCTCATTTTTCATTAAAGTTGCAAGACTTTCACTTTGGCCAGTTTCAAATGGTGTAATTGATCTGCATTGTCTTCTTAAATAACCCAACTGAAGGACACTGCAGCTTTAAATATTTCAGTGCTAACTAGCAAATAGACTCCATTGCAATATGGCTCTGAAGGTCGCGTCCTATTGTCTCTTTCCTCTGGAAAAAAACAATTTCTAAATCCTTCTTCTAGGGAACGTAGGAAGGGTTACCCCTAGAATTCCCACTCTTCCGTCTGGGTCCCCGGTAGAGTTCTAGTGGTGGCTGGAATCTTACACTCATCATTTTCCCGGCAGGGGCAAGGCGCTGATTGCTATTAATGATGATGCCGGCACCTTAGCGAGACATAAACACATGTGTTCACATTAGTTTAATTGAGCGCGTGCAACTGTCTGAAATAGCACCACTTGCTACTGGGCTGTGCACCTCCACAAGAAGAGCAGGGCCGGGGTGCTTTAGGAGTGGACAGCTTGCAGGCGGCACCCTGAGCCCGGACTGTCATAACCTGAAACGTGCAGCTGCTTAACGCGACGGGAACCTCAGCCCACTCCTCCGGGGACTACGCCCGCACCTTGCCACACACTTGCTGCTTTACTTGTCAAAAAAGGTCCAAACAAGAGGCCCAAGCAGGGTGAAGGGGAAAAAAAATAAACGAAAAGGAAAAGGGCCTTTTCTATCTCGTCAGGGTGAATAAACAGGAACCCGGGAGCAGCCACAGTGTTCCCCCAACCGGGTGCCGGCATCGCCGCCTTGTTTAACGAACACAAACATCCACGGACGATTACGAGGCCGGGAAGAAGGGGCAAACGAAGCGGGGTAGGAGGAAGGTATGTGCAGGTGCACTGGAGCATTACCTGAAATGGCAACAGATTGTTACCATTATCGGTCCGGAAAGCGTTATCCTCCATCCAGGACTTGGAGGTGAGCGGGGCCGCGCGAGGGAACTTGGGCGGCGCGATCACATTGCTGGAGAAGGGCTTTTTGAGCGGCGAAATGGGGTTGAGCGGGGAAGGCACCCCGACGCCCACGCCCACGCCCACGCCGACCGCCCGGCGAGGGTCCCGGCCAGCCTGCAGGCCGCCCCACGGGTTGGACGGCGCGCTCCAGGCGGCGTTCACGCTCTGGTGCGTGTTCCAGCTGGACGAGGCGGAGGAGGCGGCGGCGGCGGCCGCGGCGGCGGCGGCGGCCGAGGACGAGGACGGCTTGCTGGTCATGATGGGCTGGTGGCCGTACGCCGCGGCGGCGCTCCTCTGCGCGTAGGGCGCCTGGCTGGGGCTGGCGGGTGACCGGCGCTGCTGCGGGGGCTGCGCCTGGGGGGGCTGCGCGGGCTGCGGCGCGGGCGGCGGCGGCTGCTGGTGGTGCTGGGTCTGCGCCAGGCCGATCTGCGGGGAGAAGGTGCCCCCGAAGACGGGGTTGACGTGGTGCGGGAAGTTCTGGAAGAGCATGGTCCCGTTGACTGGGGTGATCCCCTGGAAGAAGCTGTCCTCCACCGCGTTCGTGGTGCCTGTGGACCAGGTGCTGCCGAAGGACGGCGACAGCGACGCACCCGGCGCAGCGGGCTCCTGCTGCGGCGGCGGCGGCTGCTGCGGGGGCTGGTGGAAACTCAAGCCCGGCAGGAGCGGCGACTCCATCTGCATCTTGTCGGAGCCGTTGGGGGCCGGCTGGGCCGCTGCGGAGCTGAGCGCCGGCACTGCGCTGCTGTCCTCCGGCTTGGGGGTCTCTGAGGAGAGGGGCGTGGACGGGGCTTCGGCTGCGCTGGGTTCGGGCTGGGGCTGCTGCTGCTGCTGCTGCTGCCGCTGCTGCTGGGGCTGGGGCTGGGTTTTGCTTTTGTCCATCAGTAAATCATCCTGCATGGTTTGCGCAGCTGAAACGGGAAAAAAGAGAGACGCGTTATTGTCAGTGTGATCGCCCCTCGCTGAAGCGGGCGGGTGTTTTACTTGCGAAAATCCAGTGCCACCTCTACTAGCCAATTGCAATGCAAATCCATAATCTCCCATTTAGAAGAGCAGGTCGGAATGGGGTGGGAGGGCTCGCGCAAGGTCTCTAAAAATACTGTGAGAGCGTCTTCACCCTTTCTGATGTCTTGGTTCCTTTTCTGTATTAGTGAGAGATGTGCTTTAAGACAGAAAGACAGCAATTTCGCCACGTCTCTTTTCCCTTCACCGGAACTCAGAGCGTTCACCCTGCAATGAGAAACTGATTCTGGTTCCTGTTTTTTCCCAAGCACCACCCTCCCCTGGTTATTTGCATACGTCAATAAATACTGCTGCGTCCTTCAGCAAGGTTAAAAAGACACCGCACACGACCCTTTCTTCCCCCCTTCCCTATTTGGGCACTTTAAAGAAACAGCAGTCTTATCCCTCTTGATTAGCAAACTGCCTTCTAGCGTTGATAATTGTTTCATTTAGCAGCAGCAAACCACGAGGGAGGAAATCCTTGGCATTCGTTAGCAGGAGGACTCAGCTGCACAATCATTCTCTGGCCTCCCAGTAGCTGCAGCTACTCCATTTTGTTAGGAGACAGGGGAGAAAAACCCACCGCTTTTAAAGAGGTAAAAATCTACTGAACCGTTTGGAAGTGTTTGCTTGTTACTCTAAGGATTAGGGTTTTTCTGCTTATTCCCCAATTTTCTTGTCTCCAATTCTGCCACACGAGATTTTTGGCATCTCAGTGGTTCAGCTCTTAACAGGAGCCTGAGAATTTCTCTGCAGAGTATAGAAATGTTCTGGTTGGATTTGAGGTGAAAGAGGGTGGAGGGAGGCAGGCTGACAGACACTGAGTGTGAGATGGAATAGGGCTTTTAAAAAAAATCCCCCTGAGATTTAAGTAGAAAGTCAAGATAATTTGGGGGTTGCCAGATTTTCATGTTTGAGTCCTCCTACTGCTGCTTTGGTCACAAGACTTAAGCAAATTTAGAATCCAATCTCTTATCACTAGTATTAGCAGTGAAAGATTATGGTTTGAAAACCCTGAATTACCATATGCTACCAAAAGTGTTAAAAATAGCATAGTACAAAGTCCCAAATTGTCATACATTGTAATTATAGTGCATTGCCATTACTGTTTCATTTAGCCATATAAGGAGTGTATGGTATTTTCCATTTCGCATAGGACTGTATTCGCCTCTGCCATACTGCCTGTTTTCTCATTTCCAGGGTGAAAACAGTAATCACTCAAAACCAGGAGATTTCCATATACATAGTTCACTGAGTTAGCTTGTCCCTTAGAACATGTTAATTGTTTTAAATATATTAGTATTACAGTGCTAAGACCCTGAAAACAAATATTTTGAAATGTTAAAGGAGAATATGACCAAACATATAATTATTTTTAAATGATGATTCAGTGTAATTGCAACAAAGTTATTAAAATATTTAATGCAGTTACTTAACTCAGATACTTGGAGAAGCATCTTTCTCAGGACACTTGTGAAAGGGCATTCAAATACACACAGAAGCTATACCTTGGACATCCTCATGATAATAAACTGTTGTAAAATAGCTGTATTGGAAAATGGAGATGCTTCCACTCTTAACTATTAAGCAAAATATGTCAGACCGAGAAATGGGATTAAAAGTAGTTCTATTTTATTAAAGACTATCTTTAAAATGGTTGATCTTTCATTTTAAAGTTTCATACATAGACAAAATAGTGGGCTCAAGGAAATGCTTCACAGCTACCTTACCCTCTTTTCTAACCCTCTCTCCCCTCTTTCCCCCACCAAAAAAACCCAACCCATCACAAACTGCCAGCTACTACCAATAAAACCTAGTTAAGACTGATTTTATGTCCCTCAGTTACCCTGTCTAAAACAATGGCTTTGATCAGTGTTGAAAATATGACACAAAGAGGCAAGCAAAGCTTGGATTCACAACACAAAGTTCTATTGCTGCCAAAGAAAACGGTCATAGAAAGAGACATTTTCATACTTGGTTTAAGCAGTGCTATAGTAAACGATTATAATCTGGGGTTTGAGATGCTTCCAGTGGGCTAGAATTGTCTTTACAATAGCCATATCATCATGGCTGAAATATGCATTTGATTGCAATTTCAATATCACTCAGCTTTTCCGATGATTGTATCAATGCTTTTAGTTAATGCCTTCAGTTTAAACTGCATGCTCTTGGTGGAAAAATTAATGCTGTACTATAGCCAAAAAAAAGCCAAAAAGTAAGCTGGACTCAGAATATTTTATAAAAGCTGTAATTAATATTAATGTATTTATTGAATTTTTTAAATTTTATCATACCATGAACACACATTTTTGTTCTCAACACTCCTTAAAGATATAAATTTCACTTTCTGCATAAATTCACTCTGTCAAGGTCAAGACCCATCTTTAATAAATAAGACCCTTTAAACAAAAGGTAAGCAATAGATTAAGATAACATTTACAAAGTTAATATGCAGTGTCTTTCAGTGACTGCTTGTATAGTTTGTTTGAGTCCGAGTTTTTTTTGTTTTTCTTTTTGTTTTTTCTTTTTTCTTATTTACAGCAAAGTCCGAGAAATAGATACCTTCTTCCCCTCCCCCATCACACACACAATAGATCTTCCTTTACATGCAATCACCCAATCTCAAGTAACAAATTCTTAGTAGCAGTTACCTTTGAGTGTCCAGTTTTTAAGGATCGATAAAATTAAAAAGTGTACAGTATTTATTTTCTTCTTTCAGGTTGATTATGTGACCGCTCTGGCAAAAGCACTTTGACAACTGTAAGAAGAGAGGGCATGCGCACACAGGGAACTGTGGGGGCTGAAGTCCTCCACAAGGTACTCCGCCTGTCTTAAGCACGTTCAGCCAGGAAAGGAGGAAGCCTTGCAAATTGTGATTCCAAGGGGAAGAGGTTGTACCCGGATTACATTATATCTTCCTAACCAATCTAAATCACGAGTTGTTGAAATGACAAAGGGGAAAAATAAAATTGTTTGTCAACTTGATTTAGGGAGCCAGGTTAAAACAGAAACTAGATTGTAGGGCTCAAAATAAAGAAACCCAGCAGAGCTACCTTAAATGGTATTAGAATGGTAATGACTGGGTAGCGAGCGATTGGAACCATACCAGAGCAAAAGAGATTGGGGTGGAGAGGGATAAGAAAGGGAGGGGAGACAACCAGGGAAAGATAAATACTTAAAATCTGACCATGCATAGCAGAAACATTTTTAATATTATAGAATGAAAAATACCTTAATATTAAACGTGATATTAACCTTAAAGGTCAAGTAAAAATAGGTGTTAGCCACAAATTTTTGACATCCACCAAGATTTCTTTGCATTTGAGTTTTCAATGAAGGCACAAATCACTTATTTTAATATGTTACCTGATACGCTCTAAATCAACTCACCTCATTTTACTTGTCAAAATGAAAATTTACATTGCATTATTCATACAATGATCATTCAAATAAAATTCAACGCTTTTAAGCAAAAGTAATATTTTTGAAATATTAAATAATATTTTGAAATAGTAAAAAAACATGTTTAGTGTTTCACTGCATAGGACAGTGATTTCTTTATTCAAGACAGAAAGTAGATAGTTTCTATTTTCTAAAAAATGTTTTGGTGTACATTTTTCCTATTTTAACATCATGACTCCGAGGCTGGAATCTCACAACATATTAACATCAACCATTATCTATAGCTTCTAAGAGCAATAGTTCAACTACCAGTTTGCTTACGTAGGCAGGAGATATTATTTCTTATGGGATTTGGCTCAATGCCATTCACCCAAGGGGTTCAGAGTAAATGTCAGTTGATGACTATGCTGATTAAACTTGGAACTAAAAATGCTAAGCATCATTTAAAATTGTCCTTATTCACCAGTTAGAACTCGAGTAATACCAGAGACTACCAATTTTCAGCAGTCAGTATTCTTTGTTTCTAGTTATTTCTAAGGAAAAACACTAACAACTTAAGAAGAAAAAATCACTTTCATCAATCTGCCAAAAGCTCTTTTTAAAAGAACTAAGTGGTTTTCTTATTCCTACTATGAACTTAGCTTATATTCCCTAATTTTTCTCTTTCTCTACCAACCCTCTTTAAAAAGCTTCACTTCTGCTAAGGTGCCAATCTTAACCATTTGCATTCCAGAGCCTGTAAGGATCCACTCAAGGTTAATCTGACTCCAGAAGACTTCCTAACCAACCAAACTTCTACATTTTCAAGTATTAGAAGACAAAAAAAAAACCTCATAAAATCCTTACAAAGACTAGATTTTTTAAAAAATCATTTGAAGTGAATGTCAAGATTTTATCAGTAAAGTAGACATTCTGAAGTTATTCAGGTATGCTTGAAAGTAGTTTACTTGGGCATTTACTAGTCCACTGGACCCCAGGTGCTGGTTTACTAATAACTGGCACAATGGAGAAAAATAAACTTTGGCCCCTGACCCTTGATAAATGACAATAAAAAATTAGCACTGCCCATACTTAATGTAATTTTACTGTATTTGACAATGAATGAATTTCTGCTCTTCCTTTCCTAAAATTAGCACTCAAATGTAAAAAGAAAATGACTCCAACACAAATGCCAGGGTGTAAATAAATACCAAGCAAACAATACAATACAGGAGGACCCACCAGAAGGACAAAGACCTTCGCTAATAAAATCCTGTTTTTTATTTAACCAGAAAGGAAGCACTTTCTGAAATTTTGTCTTCAAATCACAAGCTTAACCATATACCTCTTTTGAATAGACATGGAATGTTGTAAATATAGAGATTACAGAGTTAACTCACTCAAAAATACATGGGTCAAATTCATCTTTCTAGGCTTCCTTCCTTCCGTTCTTTCCCTATTTACATCACTAGCACAGTGCTTATAGGTCCTGGGCAGTTGAATGGATGAATTTGGATGGATAAATGAATAGACGAATGAATGAATGAAATATAGTTTTTGATTATCTAAAGCGGCCAAGTTTTGAGTAGGGATTAAATTATCCTGCATTTAGAAAAGCGATTACTTTTTCATCAACTGCAAGGAGGAGTATGAATGGGAGTGATATAACATAGAAAACCATCTTGGCCCTCATGATGTTGAGCAGTATGCAGATCATTTGATTATTGTCATGAAGTAACATTCTCTAAACACTAATTAAATGGGAACTTTGTTCCCATCTAAGAGTTTACAATCTAATAAAGACACACCCCCCACCTCACCACAGAAACGGCATCATGAAGTTCACAATGGCCACTCAGAGCTAAGTCCAATGGATGTTTTGTCTTTATCTTGCTTGCCCTTGCAGCAACACTGACATAACTGACCGCACTTGCTGGATATACCTTCTTCCCTGGGCTTCAGTCGCGCTGTCCTTTCTTGGTTGTCTTGCATTTAAGGTTATCCATTAGCTCTCTCTCTCTTTCTTTCTCTCTCTCTCTCTCTCTCTCTCATCTGCTAACTGACTTTCAATATTGAGTTCCTCAGGGCTCTACCCTGGACCCTCTTCTCATCTCACTCTTCTGTGAATGGCTTTCCCAATGATAAGGAAAGGACCAGGCCTATCGTACTGACCGCTACATTCCCAACAACTATCACTGTGCCTAGCGCATAATAAGTGGGTACTCAATAAATATTTTTAAAATTACAATTACATTTATATGCAAAGTACCAAGAATGCCAAGGCAATCTAGGTGGCAAAAAAGAAATAAACCTTCAGGACTTACACTACCAGATATCAAGACCTATTATAAAGCTATAGTAATTAGGCTGTGTAGTTATTGGCACAAGGATAAGAAAATAGACAAATGCAACAAAATTGAAAGTTCAGAAACAAATCTATATATGTATGGTCATCAGATATTCGAAAACAGTAGCACTGCGGTAGTGAAAGGATGGTCTTTTCAATAAAAGATACTGCAGTCAACTGAATATCCAGATGGCAAAAAAGAGAACTTCACCCTTGCCACACCATACATAGAAATCAATTCCAGATGGATTATAGGTCTAAATGTAAGAGGTAAACAATAAAGTCTTGAAAAGAACATAGGAGAATATTTTCATAACATTAGCGTAGGCAACAATTTCTTCAACAGGTCACAAAAGCAATAAACATAAAGGAAAAATGTAATAAACCAATTAAATTAAGAACATCTGTTTTCCAAAAGCCAGAATTAGAGTGAAAACTCACAGAATGGGAAAAATACATGCAATAGATTTATAATCAGAATACAGAAAAGACGCTTGCAAATTAATAACAGTAGACATCCCAAAGAAAAATTGGCAAGAGACTTCAACGGAAGATATCCAACAGGCCAAAAAGCATATGAAAAGGTACTCTACCTATCTAATCATCAAAGAAATACAAAATAAAATCCGAATGGCTAAAATTGGAAGAGGCAGACAATACCACACGTTAGCAACGATGTGGGAGCAACTCATTCTCAAACACTGCTGGTGGAAATATAATTTAGTATAACTATACAACCACATTGCAAAACTATTTAACAGGGTCTATTAAAGCAAACATTCACATACCTTATGACCCAGCAATTCTGCATTTAGATCCATACCCAATAAAAATGCAAACATATTCACCAAAAGACATGTTCAAAGCATCATTATCCATGAATAGACTCCAACTCTGTAAAACAATATACCATGTTTCCTCAAAAATAAGACCTAGCCAGACAATCAGCTGTAATGCGTCTTTTGGAGCAAAAATTAATATAAGACCTGGTTTTATTTTACTATAATACCAGATCTTATATAATATATAATGTATAATATATAATATATAATACACAATATGATATGCTATGATATGATATGTAATACCAGGTCTTATATTAATTTTTGCTCCAAAAGATGCATTAGAGTTGATTGTCCGGCTAGGTCTTATTTTTGGGGAAACATGATAGATGAATTGCATGAATACAATACAGAGTGAAAGAAGCCAAACACAGAAGAGAATATACTATAGGGTTCCATTTATATAAAGTTCTAATAAAACTAATTTATGGGGTTAGAAGTCAGCATAGTGGTTACCTATACAGAGAAATAATGATTGGTAGGGGACATAAAAGGGGGTTACCAGGGATTTTTGGTGATATACTCTGTTTCTTGAACTGGACGCTGTGTTACACAGGTATGTTTACTTTGAAAATTCAGAAAACTGGACACTTAAAATGTATGCACTTTTCTGCATTTTTGTTATATTTCCATTAAATTCATAAAACATATACGTGTATTTGTAAAGGTTAACTATCTTCTGTAGGGTAAAGAGGAAACAAATAGCACAATCTGGCTAAACAGGAAGGGGAACCTTAAGTCTGGGTCATCTAAGCTAGAGAAATAAACGGGGGGCTCCCTATGTGCCAGGCCTGTGCTAGATGCACTAAATGCAAAGACTGATAAAAGCTGAAGTCCCTTGACTTCAGAGACCTCACAGCCTACAGGGCTGGGGTCATTTGGGTCAACTTTGGTAAATTAGGTAATACCCTAGGTAACCTAGGAAGATTTTAGATTGTTAAAGTCTAAAGCAAGTTATAAGCAGGAAGTCTACATCGTTGGAGTGAGGACCTGTCAAGCAATTCTAGATCAGACCAAGTTTGAGAACAGAAGGAGAGAAAGGCAACAAAAGGGGAGCTGGGGTGGTTTGGTGGGTGATCGATCTGGAGATCACCAACAATGGTATGGAAGGCCTCTGGTCACAAAGCAGCCATTCCAGAACTTCCCCTGCTTTTTTCATTGGCCTTGTCGCTAACTTCTGAGAGAAACTGAGGCTATGTGACAGTAATGTCCTCAATTTCTGAGCTGCCTACCACCAAGCTCCACCCTCCAAAATTATCTGTATCCCCACCCAAGAGGAAGCGGAGTTCTCCTACAGTTCCGCAATGAATCCCTCCATGTGTAGTCTAAAGCTCATTTCTTCTAGTTTCCTTGAGACCTAGTTCACTAATTATTCCGAACTTTCTCCTTCCCATTCCAGACAGGCTGTTTGGAAGAAACTTATAAATCCTAGCTCTACTTTCTCACTTGCAGTTGACTCTCAGACTTACTGTATCTGGCTTCTTCCTCTACCATCTGCTCAAATTGCTCTTGCTATTGACCTTACTAAAGCTATCGATAACCAACTGACATTTTTCCATTATTTATTTTATTTGCCATTCACCCTTCCAATAACACTTGTAGCAAGCAGATTTCTAAGATGGTCCTCCAAGATTCCAGGCTAGAAGGAAAATAGGAACCATAGTCCTATAACTGCAATTCTGCCAACAAGAAGGATGTGCTTGAAAGTGGATTTGACACCCTCACAGAGAACCCAGTCGTGCTGTACCTGACTTCTTACCTACAGAACTCTAAGTTAATACATGAATGGTGTTCTAAGCCATTAAGCTTGTGATAATTTGTTACACAGCAGTAGAAAACTAACACGACACTATTCCATTTTCTTGGAAGGCAACTGCTTTCCTGGCTCTCCATTCTCAAGTTTCTTCTCAGTCTCCTGGCCACTAAATACAACTTCCTCCAGGGTTCTCCTAATTCTGTACTCTTCCTGGGCAATGTTAGGTTTATGAACTGGGAAGTTAAGTTCACCACTACCTAGGTTTCCAGATCGAATCTTTTTGCTAAGTTCCAAACCACTAATTAACGAACAACTTCTCTATCTGAGGATCCCACAGCAGCTCTTCTCCCACAAATGTGCTCCTCTTTCTGGTTTACTTGCCTTTATCCTTTTTAATGGCACCACCATCCATCTAGTCGCTCAGGTTAGAAATCTCAACATGATTTTGTCCTTTTCCTTCTCCCTTCACCGAGGGACTTGTCCAATTGGTCACTAAAACTTATGAGTTCTGCCTCTTAAATTTCTGCTTGCCAGCCCCTCCTCTTCATTCACAGCGAGTAAAACACCTCACCTAAATTATGGCAGTAATATCCTAATGTCTCTCATCTAGTGCCCTTCCAAGTGCGGCCTCCACACGAAAGCCCGAGCCATCGTGCAAACAGATTTACCATGTTATGCCCCTTCACCAAACTCTTTCATTACCTCTCCCTTGCCAAGAGGATAAAACACAAATTCAATCTTCTTCTACTCTTCTTCCCAACTGTACCATACTACCGGTCCCTGGACAGACAGACCATGCTCTTCTCCCATAATGCCTCTGACATGTTCCTTCTGCCTGAAATATCCTTCTACCTCCATAGCTTACTCTACTCACCATTAGAACAAGTTCAAATATCCCCTTTGAAGCTCTGCCTGACCACGTGAGCAGAATTGCCTATTGCCTCCTTTGTACACGTCTGTAACACACATATATCTCTATTGCAGTACCCTTCACACTTCAGTGTAATTATCTGTTTACACATCTACCTTTCCCAGAATAGTTCGTTTTTGTAACCCTGGCACTGGGCCTAAAACATAGAGATAAAAGTTTGTTGGATAAGTTTGTTGACCAAATCAAAGAACAAAGTAGATTTTTATCTCAATTTATAAAGGCTAATGGCATTTCTTTTAACATTAGATGAAGAGAAATTCTCTTGCCATTAAAGGTATTTCAAAAACACTATGTTTGATGACACTATACTTAATGTTTAATGAAGATAATTCTGCTAAAATTTGGTGTGATTAATTTACCCTTTCTCATGTTGCAGGACATTTAATTTGTTTCCAAGATGTCACTATTTTCCAAACTGATTGTTTCCGTAAGCCATATTTCTAAAGAAAACATTACTTGGTTAAAAGGCGTAACATTAAGGCTCTGGATACATATTAACAAATTGTTTAAGCAAAGTTGTAGCAGTTTATACTTCCTTGAGAAATGGACTTCTAATGCGAAAACAATGTATGAACAGTGGATACAATAAAGAATAATACAGTTACTGTTCTGATAATAACCTAATGTAGAAAAACATCTCTACTCTTTTGATATGCCAAATAAGGTTAAATCCTTTTCAGCATTCTAATATATTTCATACTTTGTCGTTTTTCTTCATCGTACCTTCCTGTGGTAATGAAATAGTGAAGGTAAGTTTATACACTTATAGCCTATGTTTATTAGCTGGACATTCCATTTCAAATTATGACAGATATGAGTAAATGTGTATTTCATCAGAAAGAAAAAGAAACAGCCTTCATCTATGTTCCCTATGTTTGTATACTTCAATTGTAATTAATTTTAGTTTAAAACCTAATGTTCATGAAAGTGATCAAAATGTACAAACTTCCAGTTATAAAATAAATAAGTCACAGAGGTATGATGTACAGAATGGTGTCAAGTTAACACCGTATTGTATATTTGAAAGTTGCTAAGAAAGCCAACTTTTAAGATCTTAAAAGTTCTTATCACAAGGAAAAAAATTATAACTATGTGAGGTGATGGATGTTAACTATACTTATTGTGATCATTTTTGTAATATAATGTTTATGTCAATTATATCTCAATTTTAAAGAAAAAAACTAATATTCATATATATTTCATGTACCTGCTTTCATCTTGGGTCTGAAGAATGCTCAGTAGATCAGATAGTTTTATATAAAAAGTTTTATGCATCAAAAATTTGTAAATTTATAAACTAAATTTATACTCTTTAAAAATGACCCGACACTATTTTTAGATTTTATCTAACGGCAATTGATTCCCCTTACCACAATGTTCTCTCCTTTACAAACCGTTTGTGATACAACATACCTCCCTTTAGTCAACTATAACTTGTTCATCTTCCTACTCTCATCATGGTAACTCAGTTACAAGAACCCTCTGGAAACTGCAAAAGAATGCAGAATGATTTCAGAAAGTATAATTAAGCTTTACATGGGTCATTTCTTCTCTCCCTATAACTGCCATTTCATACTTAAAGTTTTCATTTAAAAGTTTTATTCTGTAAGGCCAAGTGTTCATTGAGAAGACTTCAGAAAAGCAAACCCTACCCAGTTAATGTTCTAAGTTGTTCTTCAAATCTCCTGACAGTTTCACCATTTCACTTTAAATGCTGTTCAAAAGTTGCCCTCATTAAATCAGAATCAGCAGGCCATTCTCAAGGAGCTGGCCTTAGAAGTATCACCAGCTTCCACCATTCCAACTCCATCCCCAAAGTTTTAGCAATGGTTTTTAGCATTTTTCCAGGAGCTTTCCAACTGCCTACTGGACATTTCCATGTGCAAGTTTCATCATGTCCCTCATCATTATTTACGGGGCAACAGTCAAACACTCACCCTAGTATTTAGTATTTAAGGCTCTCCTCTTCTAATCCCAACCTATGTTCCCAGACAGCATTATCCCACCTGTCCAGGAAAACGAGTGTACTCACGGTCCTGACCCTTGCTGATGTTACTCATCCCAAATGGAATGCCCTCCTCATTCTCTCTGCTAATCCTAACCTCACCATTTTGCAGATCCTTGTTCAAACACCGGTTCCTAACAATAGCATCTATCTGTACCACACATTTATTGCTTTGCAATTCTATTTACCTTTTCTGGTATAATTTTGTTAATTCCCCAACTATAACTCTAAGCTGCTTAGGGGAAGGCATTATAACGCATTCCTTTTTTCTCTCCTCAAAGTCTGGTAGATCTTACAGGGAGCTTAACAATAAGAGCTGCCATTTATGGAGCATATACTGTGTGCTAGATAAAATGCTAAGTGCTTTCCAAATATTCATTTAATTCATGTAATAAACTTATGAGGTAAATACTGTTACTGTTCCTAATTCCAAATGACAAAATGAAAATTTAGAAAGGTGATTTACCTACGCCAGGTCACATAACTAGTGTCAGAAGTGAACCTAATTCCAGGTTTGTCTGACTCTAACGCTGCCTTTTGGTTGGTGACTCATAAAAATAGGTCCTCCTGTCCTTTTTGATCCAGACAGTCCAGGAGACAGCTTGGGCTTCAAAGGTGTGAAAAGAGGGCAAATTGTGGTTCAGCAGATTTTCTTTCTCCCATTGACACAAAGCTTTTATATAATGACTTTTGCCTGAAAACCAGAGATAAGCTCTAACCAAAGGATTCCAAATTCTACCTACGGGCAAGACCCCATCCCACTCCAGGGTGCTCTAAAAACAGCACGATTGTCCTAAAGAGGAGGAAGCATCAAAAGAATTGATTTTAGTATTTAGGATTCTAGAAAGCAAGGCTGGTCCAGGCCTGAAAGTGATGGGGAAAAACAACCTTTCTTTGCCAAAATCTCTGCTTTAACAGCCAGTAACGAAGAGGTGCTGTACATGTTGATGAGCCATGGGGATCTTCAGAACAATGGAAGGACAACTGATGGTCAGTGTGTCGACCCAGGTGGCCTGTGGATCCTACTATTTGAAACCAAGTGGTGTTTGTGTAACATCAGTACCTCACATTCACAGAGAGGATCCCACTTGACTGAACTCCTTTACCTCCTATTATCTCACTTGCTGCTAACAGAGCTGGGCAGTGGATAAACAACACAGACAGAGCCCTCGCGGTCACTTCTGCAGGTTGTGCAATGTACCAAAAAGCTGGCAAAGGCAGCTTGCAGAGGCTGAAATCTAGTTCATGCTCTGATCACAAGCTTATGAACCATAGAACTGTGTCTACCTGGAGAAAGAGGCACCTTTCCCTAATGTCCTCAAAGCGATTGTATGGAGAGGGGACAGCACTGAGGATGGCTGTTAGGAGCCCCATTCTGAAGATGTGGACATCAGTTATACCTCCATGAAGCTGGGAAAATAAAGATGTAGAAACCCAGGCTCCGAGATGTTGCAGATATAGTTAATAAGTGGTAGATCCGATATTAGACGTCAAGTCTTCCAACTCACTAGTTAGCATGCTTTTCCAACTAGACTCCATTGTAGTCTCCCATTGGTTCCCTTTAATGTAGGCTGGTATCCTCAGCACTTTGCCCCAACCAGCTGAAACAAACTCCAGAGCTTTTTGGTGTAGCTCTGTCCTGAAGCCATAGCTATTCTCTTACTGCAGAAGCTGAGAAACAGATATGTGTGCCCACTGTACCAAGAAGGATACATTAGATAGATCTCCTACCATTTTTTTGGAAAAACAAATTAGACCACCTACCCTAATGTTAATGGTTCATGATATCATCACAGTGCCAGGAAGTCAATATTAATATTACGGGTGGAAAGGACTTAGGATATGAACTCCAACTATCTAAATTTGATACTAGCATTACCACCACTTACTACGTAGCTGGTAGCCCTGGGTGATAACAATAAGGAATATTTATTGAGCACATCCTATTGGCCACGCCATGTACTTTGTTTACAGGATGAATAATTTCACACAATCCTAAGAGGTAGGTACCTTCATTATCCTCATTTCACTGATGAAGATATTGAGGTTCTGGGAACTTCAAGTAACTTCCCCTACGTGTTACCCTGCTGGGAAGTTGAGGAGCTAGGATTCAAATCCCAGAATCACAGGATGACTCTAAAACCCATATTCTCAATTTCTCAATCTTTGTTTTCTCTAGAATAGAGATAATAACAGCCATCCTACCTATATAATTAATATTCGTGTGTAAGGGCATTTTTAATAGACTACAAAGCATTAAAGGTCAAGGTACGAAATCCAAAGCTAATACTGACATGCAGAAGGATTTATCTGGAAGGTCTACACTCAAGTACAGATTTCTTTGCCTTTTCACTAAATATTGGGAGTCAAATGAGTTGTGGTAAGCTCAGCCTTCTTCTAGCAACAATCATCTTGCTATCCAGACGTTTCTTATCCTACCTCTTTCTATATCCTATGTTCCTGTGCAAAATACAGTGGGACATATCTTTAAACTGCCATAGATACAGATTTTATTATTAGTTTCAAAATCTATGGATTGAGAGAATTTCTTCATCATCTGGTGATGACAACTATGGTGATATTTACACTAAGATCACTTGGTCTACAGCAGGCATCTAGATAAGCATTTTACAGGCCTGATCGGTTAATCCTCCTAATAACCTTAAAAGATAGAAGCTATCATTCTTCTCATTTTTCAGATAAGGAAGCCTGGGCTGAGAAATGCTAATTTGTCCAAGGAGACATAACTACTGAGTGAATAAGCTCAGGTCCATTTTGACTCCAAAACTCAAGTTCTGAAGCTTAATTCTCATCCCTCACCTCCTGCCACACCCAGGCCCAACCCAGAAGACTAACTAACAACCATGCCCATATTTTCTTTACAATCAAGCTTCTGCCTCTTTTCGTTTCTTCCTTTAATGACCATATTTTTCCTAAACCAAAAGCCAAAATGTGTTGTCTGACAATCTGAAATATTTAAAGTGCTTTTCGGGCCTTTATCTTTCTCCCCGATTCCTGATCACCTACAAGAAGCCCTATCCAGATTATTCTGTTTCTCTTTTGAGTCCAGGCCTGTCTCTTCTGGGTGTTAAATCCATCTGCGAAGCAGAGGCCTCTACTTAAACTCGTCACCCAAAAGCCTCAGAGCCTCTTAGAGAATGAGACCTCAATTAGTTTTATCATTCTGAAAAATTCCTCTCTTAAAAGAAAAAGACAAAAGAAAGGTTTTCTTTCCTTTATTTATTTATTTATTTTTAATAAAAAATCCCTAAGAATTCCCTTTGAAACATTCCCACTCTTCTAGTAAGTACTGGCCTCTCCCAGGGAAAACAGAAGTTTATCTGTTCTCTCAAGGGAGAGGCATTGTTTTGCTTCTCCTTTCTAAAGTGGCTCTTCATTGCAGTTTGCACTGTAGGTCCTTGCAGAGAGGACAAAAAACAAAACAAAACAAAACAAAAAAAAGCAGAAGCCCAAAACTTCATATGCAGAAATAATCTGAAAAATGTACTCATTCAACACATTTCTTGAGCACCTACTGTGCAGGCGGCTCCCCGCACTCACTAGTCCTCCTGTCTACTAAATGCATAAGTGAGAATACTCAAAAGTAGTCAATAACAAAGAAAAGATCTTCCTACATGGGGGTAGGGAGGAAAAAAATAAAAATAGGAAAAATCAGGTAAGTATAAATACTATAAAGAATAAAAGGGTGGTGTGATTGAGAGAATCTGGTAAGGTATTGAGATTAGGTCATTAGGGGCCTCAATGATGAAGTGACATCTGAATTAAGCTCACACCTAAATTGGTCCTTTTAGGACCCATCATGTAAAGACTGGTAGTGGAAGATGCAAAGGAAACAGCTACCATGAAGACCCCAATGCAGGAAGAAGCCTTTAGAGCAGAGGTTGGAAAAGTTTTTCTGTAAAGGAGCCACACAGTAAATATTTCAGGCTTTGCAAGTCATATAGAGTCTCTTGCTGTATATTCTTGTTTTTTCTCTTGTAGTTGTTTTAAAATCCTTTTAAAATGTAAACACCATTCTTATTTCCCTGGCAGTATAAAAGTAGCCCCTGGCAAAATTTGTCCCCTCCTTAGTTTTCTGAGACCTGCTTTAGAGGAACATCTAATCAATTGTAGCTAGAAAGCAAGTAAACAAGGAGGAAAGTGGTATAAAATGAGGTCTGAAAGGTAGGCAGGAGCCAAATCATGGAAAGCCTTTTGGGCTAAGTTAAGATTTTGGATTATGAGTGTCAAACAGGGCAGTGACATGATCTGATTTATGCTTTAAAAAGACCACCAGGGTTCTGTTTGAAGAACAGACTTTGGTGGGCGTAAGAATGGAAATTATTAATAGACAGTTGATTAGGTCATCGATTGTATCATCCAGGCAAGAGAGGGCAAGGGTGGTGGTAGATACGTACTCATGTAAAGAATTAAACAGAAAGTGAACTGAACACCCTCCGTGAAATCTGTTTATCATTGATGAACAAAGTCATGGAAGGATTCTTGAAATTTTGCTTTAAAATCAAAATAGTACAAAGAGCTTAGGTGGAGCTATAAATAGTATTGTTTGATTCATAGGAAAATTTTGGTTACTCACATTTTTAGCAATATTTTGACATGTTTGATTTATAGATATTTGACTTTCAGGAAGATTATCTTTTCCTCTCTCTTCCTAGTGAAATGATTCACAGCTTCTCTGGTTCCTAATACTCATTATTTCCCCCCTTTCACCTAAATGTTTTATAAAACATACTTAGAATGTTCCTCTCATCTCAAAGTGTACTTTAGTCAACCAAAAGACAACTGCTCTGTTAAAATCTGAGAAACTTCCAACTTCCCTTGGCAGCAGGCCCCTCTCGAAGTGTTCACCATGAGAAATTGGTAAATGTAGGCGGTTGTCACCCTATCCAAACTCATTTTCTTGTTCTTTCTCTATAAAACTACTGTTGAGTGTTTTTGAAAATTCATCAAGTTTTACGTGTCCTTTGGGCACTTTTTAAAATATTTGTTAAGACTTTTTCCAAAGCTTGGAGGGAACAAACAAAAACAAACAACATAAACCCAGACACATGCACACACAGAGGTTCGGTGGTGACAACCTTTAGTGAGTCAGCAGAAGATTAGACAGTGTCAAAGGCTGGGTTCCTCAGAGGCAGATTCTGAGACCAAGTTTTGCATGCAAATGATTTATTGGCGCAGGACACAACCGGCAAATACACCTGCAATGAAATGAGGAAGGCAGAAAAGTCACGCGGAACACTGAACCCCAAAGTGGTTGCAAATGAAAACTCAGCTGATCCTGTGATGGACTCTGGACCGGTATGGTCCCTCAGACTTGTTCTCAAATGAGGCAAGGAACCCGGGTCTTCGCATCTTACAGCAGCCAGTCACTGCCTGAGGGCTCCTGAGAGCGTAACCTTAGGACGCATAACCCTGCATCCTGAGGCAATGCCCAATGAAAAAACAAAGCTGCACACCATCAGGGACACAATTCCCAGTAGCTAAGGGACGAGTACATTAGCAATGAAGAGTGGAGCTGGATTGGAGCACCACAGTAGCCACCACAGGGGGAACCTCTGATAGTCTCATATAGCCATTTTTCATTGTTTAATGTTTGTCATGGCACATAGACTTTTGCCACGGATATATGTATTTTTAATAAAATTCTCTACTCATTTTTAGTATGCCAAATATACTCATTAGCACGCCAAGTGTCTTCATGAAAATGCTAGTTATAATATCATGTAATATAGTATTTTACCATGGGCATGTAAAACTTTTAGTAAAAATTAAGACTGTGTTCAAATATTTTAGAACATACTTTTAAAAAATATTGCTGGAAAAGTTACTCAACTGTTGGCCTATATACAGCTGCTGATTAAACCTGAGTCATTTTTGACTCTTCCTTCTCCCTTATCAAGTCCTATAGCACCTTCTGTGATAAGACTCCTTCATCTGTCCTTTTCTGTCACTGCCACCAATGCTGGTCCCCATCTCCTCAAACTTGAAACGTCTCTTGTATCCAATTTCATCCAAGTTGTTGATGTTGGTGGGGGGGGTAATGCTCCATTGCATGACTCCCATTAATTCTTCAAATAGTCATTGAGAGTCTGTACCAGGCACTTCCGGAAATAACACTGAGCCACAAACAGTACAATCCCTCCGTTTCTTATGATATGAACATTAATTTCTAGTGAGTGAGAGACACTTTAGTCAATTCCGTGATAAATAATTTCATGGCAGTTGTGATAAAAATGCTATGAAAAAGTACCAAATGTTATGAAACCTTATGATGTTGAGACCTGGATTAGAAAGTCACGAGGGGTTTTCTAAAGTAAGTAAGGGGAGACTTAAAGAAAAACATCAAGTTCAAAGGAAGTATGTTCCATGCAAAGAGAATACCATGCGTCTTCCCACCTTCCAGCTGCGAAGGGGAGAAGGCATGGTGTACTGAAGGGACTAAAGGAGAAAGCCAGTAGCCAGCAAGCTAGAGCTCAGGATGCAGGTGGGAAGCCGGAGAAGAGGGCCCAGCTGGGTAAAGTAAGTAAGGGCAATACGAAGCCATTAGAAGTGGGGTTTTATTTTACTAGTTTTTTAACTTTTCATTTTGAAATCATTTCAGAATTATAAAAATGTTACAAAAAAGAATTTCCCTATACTTTCACCCCCATTCTTCAAATATTAACATCTTTGATGACCACAGTATAATTATCGAAATAATTAACATTGATTCAATACTATTACGCAATTTACAGGCTTTATTTTGCCAAACGGCCTACTAGTATAAAGGATTCTTAGAAGAATCCAATCCAGGATCACACATGGCACTTTGTTGTCATGTCTCCTTGTTCTCCTTTAATATGGGACAGTTCCTCAGCCTTTGTCTTTCATGACCCTGACACTTTTGAAGAGCACTGGCCAGTCAGCTGGTAGAACGCCCCTCAGTTTTGGTACATCTCATGTTTACTCATGAATACATTCAGCTCATACATTTTTGGCAATAACACCACAGAAGTGATGCTGTGTCCTGTTTCGTGCATTATTTTAGACGGAACAAGATGTGGACCGGTCTCGTGGTGGTGATGCTGATTTGGGTCACGTGGTTAAGGTGGCGTCTGCCAGATTTCCCCACTATAATGTTACTCTTTTTACCTTTTTACCTAAATATTTTTGGGAATATACTTTCTGACTATGTGAATGTCCTGTTTCTCAACATGATTTTACCCACTAGTTTTAGCATCTATTAATGATTCTTGCCTGCATCAGTTACTCCTGTGCTGTTTGCAAGGGGTGATTTGCTATTTTCACCAACCCTTCTACATGAACTAGAATGCTCCTGAGTTTTTCCCCTCTCCTCTGGTTCATTCATTTCTTTTTTATCAGTATAGACTCATGAATTCATATTTTATTCTATGGATTACAATTCATTACTATTACTATTTATTACGTTACTCAAAATGTCCTTGATTTGGCTGTTGGGATCTCTTCAAGTTGACTCCTAAGTCCTTTTGACATATTCTGAGTGCATCCCTACTTTCTGGCACTGCAGATGTTCCAGACTCATGCACTCTTCCTGCCCCAGTCTGGAATTAGCTATTTCTCCAAAGATCCCTGGTTCCTTTTATTGGAGATGGCACAAGATACACTCGTTGGTTCCAGGGTATAATGATACCCCGTTGTCTTAGGACTTCTCAGCAGATAGAGCTAGAAAGTGTATGTGTGCACACATCTGTGTGTGTTTATCTATACAGCTATAAAATCATGAGTTTGTATTGACACCTCCAATTCCAACCAACTATCACGGGGTTCATTCTAGCTTTGGAGGTATTTCTCTTTTTACATTCACTAAATATTTACTGAACAACTGCCACAGGCTAGGCTCTGTGCTAGGCAGTGGGGATATAATATTGAACAAAACAGGTATGGTCCCATGCCTGCCCTCATGATGCTTAAGTTATAGAAGTCATAATTTATGGATTATTCCCCTTTTCTCCAAATGGCTAAATTTATGATTTCTACTGGCTCTTTCTCATCGGGATTTAAACAGGCCACAGAAGGATTTTAAGCAGATAACTTGATCAGTTCTACATTTCTTAAAAGATCATTTTACTCAATGAATAAAAGGAAGAAAGAGTAGAATGGAGAAGCCATTCTCAAATCAGTTGAAGGGGGGTGGAAGAGAAATATGGGGAGACCAGTCATGAGACTGGGAAGTCGTCCAGGGTAAGAGATGACAGTCAACAGCAATGGGGCAAAGGCAGGGGGAACAGAAACAAATAAATGGATTTGAGAGCTATTTAGGAGATAAATGGACCACACTTGATGATTGACTTAAGGGTCGGGGTATGAAGTAAGGGTAGAAGGATGACTCAAGAAGGACTTCTAGGTTTCTGGGAGTGTGTGTATATATATCGGCTCAGATTTCCATATATTGTAAATGTATGATTAGATGTCTCTTCCATTAAATTGTAAACAACCTGATAGAAAGAAGAGTGTAACAATGTATTATTCACATCTCAGTATCCCCAATATTTCCTACAGTGTCTGGTACATAGTTGGAGCTCAAGAGATGATGCTGAATAGGGGAGGACGGTGGCTCAGTTGGTTAGAGCGTGAGCTCTGGGCAACGGGGCTGCCGATTCGATTCACACATGGACCAGCGAGCTGCGCCCTCTACCACTAGAATGAAGTCAATGAGCTGCCATGAAGCTGCTGGGTGGCCAGATGGCTCAGTCGGTGGGAGCCTGGTCTCTTAATCACAAGGTTGCTGGTTCGACTTTCACAAGGGATGGTGGGCTCCGCCCCCTGCAACTAACAATGGCAACCAGACCTGGAGCTGAGCTGCGCCCTCCACAACTAAGATGAAAGGACAACAACTTGACTTGGAAAAGTCCCGGAAGTACACACTGTTCCCCAATAAAGTCTGTTCCCCTTCCCCAGTAAAATCTTTAAAAAAATAAAAAATGATGCTGAATAAATGATTGAAAGGGTGACCTTCAGACTTACCAAGTTGCAATTTCTGATGTAGGGTCTCAAATTAGATATAATGCCCTCATAAAAGCCTAAAATTCCCTAAGTAGAGAAAAACTACTTATGCTGAATATCAATATTCCAAAAAGACTGTCCTGGTCTATTAGTTTGTTATGTACACCTCCTCTTCTATCGTTAATTCATCTTACCCAAGACATAAAACCTAGAAAGTATAAGATAGAGGTAAACATTTGACTATAACAATGAAATTTCATCTCACACCTATCAGATCACCAAAAATTAATGCCTATTAATGTCTGTCCCTGGCAGGGGGTGGGGTTAAGAGGAGGCCCCTGTATCCTCTCCTCTCAAATGCCACCGTGGGGACTAGGTGAGATGTTTCTAGCCTCAAGCAGGCATTCAGTAAAGGTTGGCACTCTGCTTTGCTCTTTACACATCCACATACTCCTCCTTCAAGACCCAATTCAAACCACTTCTCCACTCGGAAGCTTGCCCAGACCACTTCAATATGCAGCAACTTCTTTTTCCTTCTCTGAGCTCCTGGGCTATCTACCTGTAAAATTCTTCAAAAATTAATCATGGGGAGTTGTGTGATATCTCTCTTCAAAAATCACTTTCTCTTTTTCACTTGTTATTTAACTATTCATATACTCATACACTGTTCTCCAGCGAAGTCAGATATAACTGGATTCAAATGGCAGCTATGTCACTTATTTGCTATGACTTCATCTTTCCAATTTTCAATGTTCTCATCTATGAAATGGGAGACATAACCACCGGTCTGACAGAGTTGTTACGATTTGAAATAATGTGTGCAAAGGGCCGAGCACATGACACATGTTATGTGTTCAATAAGTAGAAGCCGACAAGCACACTCTGAGGGCAGTTGTCAGATCTTTTTCAAATGCCAGTCCCCTCCCAGACACACGCCTCACACAGGGCCTCACGTGTGGGTGGCTGCTGCTTGATATTTTATTTATTTATACTCCACCTTTTCCAAAAAGGATCTAAGGCAGCTCGGTGTTCGACAAATATTTGCTGAGTGATTACAGGCCACACTTTCCAGTTGGATGTTCTTTCTTTCTTTCTGCTTTTCCACAATAAGAAAAATACCACAACAGCGTGACTTTGAAAAGCCTTTAATCATCCTTCACTTGCACCAAAAAAAGTTTTTTTAATTTAATTTTAAAAATTTAAACTATAAAATACAAGCTCATGGCAAAAAATTAAACCACCACAAGAGAATAAAATGAAAAGTAGGCTCCTCTCCTCATATTCAATCTCCCCATCCAGAAGTAATGTTTAAAAAAACCTAAAATTTTCCTATATATACTTCTAGAAATCTCCTCACATATGCGTGCTAACTTTAAAAAAATAAAGTAAATGGGATAATACTATAGATACACTCTATTCCCTGCTTTTTTCACTTAATATGCAGGTAGTGTTTATTGGTTTTGGTGTTTGGCAACTATTCTAACTTCTTTAAGTTATTCCTTAAAAATTTGCCCTGATGTAGCATCATAAGAATATATGCTCCATGTAGGTATATTCACAGAGTTGTGCAATCATTACTACAGTCCATGTTAGAATACTTTCATCACTGCAAAAACAAACCTCTGAGCACCTTAGCTGTCACCTTCCAAAACTCCATCTCCCTCAGCCCTAGGCAACCACTCGTATACTTTTTGCCCTACTCTGTCCCCAGCACCTAAAAAGTACCTGGAACATAAATATATGATCAGTAAGTGTTTACTAATGAACATACTTCCTTTTGAGGAATTGCCTTCATTCAAGGTATACTGCCCTCCCTTCGCCAAGTGACAAGGAAGATAGATTAGATGCTCCCTCCTTAGATTTTGAATTAGGAGCAGAATAAAAGCAGTTGGAGTATATTCATTCATTCCAGGGCTGAACCCATTCGAGAGCCTGGGAAGTTCCTGCTACCGAGATTCTCTAGGGTGGCTGCTACCTGACTGTTTTCAGCCTGGTACTCCTGCCTTACTTTCAACCCTGTGAGCTCACCCATATCCTTCCAATGAGGTTCCTTCTGCTTAAGTTAGCTCAGGGTTTGTCAACCTCAGCACTAGGGACATTTTGGGCTACATGGTACTTTGTCGTAGGGGCTATTCTGTGCATTATAGTATATTCAGCAGGATCCCTGGTCTCTACCCACCAGATGCCAGCAGCATCCCCTAGTGTAACAATCAAAAACACCTCCAGACATCAACAAATGTTCCCTCGGGGCGCTAAATTAGCTACAGTTGATTTCTTCGGAACCGGAAAAAAAAAAATCCAAACTGATGGCTACTATATCTGGCAACTTTTCATTTTGACTATATAGAAATATATCATTTGTTTCAATAGCTCAGCTATAGAATATATAAGATTGTTATATGGATATGTCAGTTATTGAATTGGTCTACTAATAATGGATGTTAACGTTTTATCTGGTATTTTTTAAAATAGCTTTGTGGAGATATAATTCAAACATCATATAATATACCCATTTAAAGGGTACAATTCCGTGCCTTTTACTATATTCAGAGTTGTGCAATCATCACTACAGTCCATTTTAGAATACTTTCATCACTGTAAAAACAAACCCCTGAGCACCTTAGCTGTCACCTTCCAAAACTCCATCTCCCTCAGCCCTAGGCAACCACTCGTATACTTTTTGTCATAGACTTATCAATTCTGAACATTTCACATAAATGGAATCATAGAATCTGTGCTCTTTTGGACTGGCTGATTTCACTTCGCACAATGTTTTCAAGATTTATCCCTGTTGTAGTATGCGTCAGCATTTCATCCCTTCTTATTGTGGAATAATATTCCACTGTATGAACATACCACATTTCATCTATCCATTCATCAGTTGATGAACATTTGGTTTGCTCCACTTTTTAGCTTCTATGATGAATGCTGCTATGAACATTCATGTACAAGTTTTTGTATAGAGATATGTTTTCATTTCTCTTGGGTTTATACTGGCGGGTAGAATAGCTGGGTCATATGAAAACTTTGTATTTAACATTTTGAGGATCTGCCAGACTATTTCCAAAGCTGCCACACCATTTTATCTTCCTAACAGCAGCATACTAGAGCTATAATTTCTTCACATTCTCACCAACATTTGTCTTTTTTTTTAATTATAGCCATCCTAGTGAGAGTGACAAGGTATCTCGTTGTGGTTTTGGTT